>NC_080062.1:11718081-11733081 GCF_026212465.1 Amaranthus tricolor | reverse complement strand
TTCAATCGACCCAACTTTGCTTTGAAGTCCTTTCGTTCCCTTCCAAAAATTCAAATAGAATTTTGTACCAATTTGGTAAGAATGAAATATTCTCCGAATTTTATATTTTATATTGATACGACATGCTCTTTTTTCCATTCATTTCCGTTCAGGATCAGTCGTGGTCTTATAAACTAAACTCTACCGATGATGTAGACGAATTCCTTGCTTCATCCGAATATGTAAAAGATTGTAGCCGCACTTAAAAGCCGAGTACTCTACCATTGAGTTAGCAACCCGAAAAAGAGATATGTTATGTAGATACAATCGAGATAAAAATAAAATGAATTGGAATCAAAACTTTGAATTAGCAAGAAATCAAAACAAAAGTTGCTAATTGAGTCAGAACTTAAAACCAACCAGATCCGATGACAATACAAAAAATTTTTAGAGAAAATACATTTTTAAAACAAATATTCTCCTTTTTTGGATACAAATTATATATCGCAAAAAATTAAACCTATTTATTGGGCGGAAGACAGAAAGAAACCATTTCATTTTTTTTATTTCATTATTTATTTTGACTTCAAAATTGAATTATATTTGTTCAATATACTCTTGTCAATATGAATATTAAAAAAATTTAATTACAATTTTAAGTACAACGTAGAAAGAAAAAAATGCAAATGAAATTCGAAATACAACTTTCTTTTTAATTTATTTTTAGAAGGAGAAATATATATAAATAGAAAATAGAATAATATATTTTATTTTACTAAATATATATATATTTTTAAGATAATAATTATTATTAACGTAATTAATATTATTAACGTAATTAATATATAAAATATATAGAGAGATTTTCGTTAGTTATTAGTTAATAGAATAATTTTATTATTATTATTTATAGTATTATTAATATTAAAATTATAGAAATATGATATTGTATATATCGTATTTTAAAAGCGAAGTACAAACAAAAGGGAAATATATAAGAAAATTTTTGTGTTGGATTGGCACTACATAAAAAAAAAAAATAGACAGGACGAGAATAAGGAATAAAAAAATTCTACCAAACTACCACCACATTATCTTTGTTTTTTAGTTCATTAAGTGAACTTTGTTTGATTAAGGCGAAATTCCTTAAAAACCTCCGCCCTCTTGAAAATATCATAGACAGTCTCTGTAGGTTGAGCACCTTTTTCAAGAAAATCTAGAATAGCAGGAACATTTAAATAAGTTTGATTTTTGATCGGATCATAAAAACCCACTTTCTGCAAATCTCTTCCCTCTCTTCGGGACCGAACATCAATTGCAACAATTCGATAGACGGCTCATTGGGATAGATTAGATCAACAATACCCCCCCTGGAAACGTATAGGAGGTTTTCTCCTCGTACGGCTCGAGAAAAATGATTCAAGGTTTAGGTATATAAATAATTAAATAAATCCCTAAAATACTGAAATGAATTAAACTACGAATTTAATCCTTGTCATTTCTTTATTTCCTAAAAAATCATTTGTATACTCATAACTCAAGTTGAATAACTCTTAAATAGCTCAAAAGAAAATCCTTTGGCATTTCATTTATCATTTATTGAGCAGTCTCAAATACCCTTTTGTCTCATTTAGAATCCATTTGAATTCGGTATTCTGATCCAAATCCAATTATTGCGACAATTAACAATTAGAAAGGGTATTTTCTTGTTCCGGAAATCTTTATCTTTTTTTTTGAATCATTGGGTTTAGACATTACTTCGTAGATTTTTAATCCTTTCAAAAATGGCAGCAACATGCCTTTTTGTTATTTCTTTCTATCAAAAAATCAAATCATACGAACGGCGGATTCCCCACGATATATATCGAATAAGGTCTTATCAATTCCAACAAAAGATTTTCTTTTAGGATTTGAAACTTTTTTTTATTTTAATCCTTTCGATTTCTCTGTCAAAGATATCCTTACGAAGTTGTTAAAACTTATTGATTAACACTAACCCTAGACCCTTCTCTTTTCCCTTGAGAAATAACTCAATACTTTACTACTCGAGCTCCATCATGTACTAGTTCCATTACATCCGAACAAAAAATGCAATGCCGCTTCGAGTGGAACAGAGCAAAGGATGTCGAGTCAAGAGCATCCTTTCTTATAGAATAGAATGATGGATATAAGAATCCACACCAGATCATGTCCTTCAAGTCGCACGTTGCTTTCTACCACATCGTTTCAAACGAAGTTTCACCATAACATTCCTCAAATTTGGAACCGGTATGCGGTTGATTCAATTATGGAATCATGAATAGTCATTGGTTCAGTCAGGACAGTCAATACATATATATTATATGGAATATATCTTAAGTTATTATATTATTTAGTAATGGAATGTTTATTTAGTAATGGAATGTTTATTTAGTAATGGAATGTTAATTTTTTTTACAATTTACAATACAATAAAAATAAAGATGACATCGCTAAGCAATCAAAATCTATCTTTCTTTTTGAGTTTAATATAATAAAAATAATCAATAAAAGAAATCGAAATTGAATAATATATTAGATTGGTATTAGATTGGAAAAATCCAAGTTCGTTTCCAGGATGAAGCAAAAAAAACTAAATTAACTTCGTAACTTCTATTTCTATATTATATATGTCTATATTATATATGAATATTTATAGAGGATGTATATCTGATTAAAGGAATACTTTTTTTTGGAATTCAAATTTGATGAAATGTGAAAAAAAAAAAGATAAGATTCATTTTCGTTAAAATCATTAGTAGTTAGTAGAAAGAATACAATTCTATTTTAAACCTTATAAACAGAAAAATACAATCTTAAATTACATATATTCTGGGACGGAAGGATTCGAACCTCCGAATAGCGGGACCAAAACCCGATGCCTTACCACTTGGCCACGCCCCAATTCGATTTCTATTCAACATTAATAAACCCTAATATTGTTATTGATTGTTCGTCAATTCCAGCCTAACTATCAAAACACAAAAAATCAACTTGATTCTGTTGTTAGAATTTTGACACGTGTAGATATAGAATTCAAATGAATTTATTGATCATTACACAGAATTCCATTAAGATATTGTATGAAAGTAAAATTTCTTCTATTCTCCATTGAGAATAGAAGGTTTTTTGATTGAGTGAGTAAGTTAAAAAAAAGAACGATTTTTTTCTTCATTTTTTTTTTATATCAATAACTCAACCAAAATGCAATAAAAAAAAATGTCTGTTATGCTTAATATCTTTAGTTTGATCTGTCTTAATTCGGCCCTTTATTCGAGTAGTTTTTTCTTTGCCAAATTACCGGAGGCCTACGCTTTTTTGAGTCCAATTGTAGATTTTATGCCAGTCATACCTCTACTCTTTTTTCTCTTAGCCTTTGTTTGGCAAGCTGCTGTAAGTTTTCGATGAGATCTTTCATCTTGTCCTAAAAAAATGAATGATTTTTTCGAGAAAAATTATTCTAATATTAGAATAAAAATTCTTTTAATATTAGAATAATAAATATCATTTCAAATTCTATTTTATATTATAGGATATATGGTATAAAAATAGAGAATCTATTCTCTTTTTTCCAAAAAAAATAATCTTGGAGATTGTGTAATGCTTACTCTCAAACTTTTTGTTTACACAGTAGTAATATTTTTTGTTTCTCTTTTCATTTTCGGATTCCTATCTAATGATCCAGGACGTAATCCTGGGCGCGAAGAATAAGACTAAAAAGGGGTTATTTGCTTTATTTTTCATCTATCTTTTTTTTTTTCAAAATAGAATTATATATAATTCTATTTTGTATAATTCTATTTTGAAAAAAAAAAGATAGAATAAATTCAAAAGAGAAATCAAATAATAAGATTCAGTTATCAATGGAAACGGAAAGAGAGGGATTCGAACCCTCGGTACGAATAACTCGTACAACGGATTAGCAATCCGACGCTTTCGTCCACTCAGCCATCTCTCCCCGTTGAAAATAGTAATAGTCAAATATTAAATAAAAAATTTCGAAAAATTTGAAAATTATGTAAAAAATATGTAATAAACTCAAATTAATTAGACTAAAATAAAAAAATTCAAAATATATATAATCTATATATAACCAAAATATATAATATATATATAACACAATATTATATATAACATAATATATATATACAAAATATACAAGTTGTATTGTGTAAGACAACATTAAGTACAAGTTTTATTTGAAATTTTCATAATTATATTAAAAATTAATATTAAAAATTAAAAAGAAAAAAAAAGACTGAATATTTAATATTAATTAATAGAAAAATAGAATATTTAATTAAATACTTCTTCGCCCGAAAGGGACTCTTTTTTGATTCCCACGGCCTGGCCTGATCAATACCTCGCCAGGCCCTTTTTGTTTTAATGAATTCTAGGGATTCTATAGAATAAAGAAAATGATTTAGTTGATAATGATCATAAAAAATTCCTTCAAGAAAAAATAGAACTTTTTTTTTTTTAGTTATTTAACTATAACTTTTTAAAATCTGATTAAAACTCATAAAATCCTCCTACAAAAAGTGTCAATACTCTAAATTTCATGATTCTTTTCGAATCCTGTCTTGATTACATCCAATTTCAGTGTTCGACAAAAGTTTTATTTGGATACAATAATCCAACTGTAGCGGGTATAGTTTAGTGGTAAAAGTGTGATTCGTTCTATTAACCCCTTAATAGTTAAGGGGTCTACCGGTTTGATTACTATTCCGATCAAAAACTTTATTTCTTAAAAGGAATTAATCCTTTCCCTCTCAATGAAAAAATTGAGGAAAATTATACATTCTCGTGATTTGGATCCAAAACTCAATTATATTAGAAAGTGGAATTTTTGGATTATGAAGTTACGAAACATAAAATTTTGTTGAATTGGATGAATACTTCCAATTGAATGAGTATAAGGAAGAGATCTATGGATAAAGATAGAAAAAAGGGTTTCTAATCGTAACTAAATCTTCTAGTTTTTTATAGAGAAGCAAAATAGCTATTAAATGATGACTTTAGTTTACTAGAGGCTTCAATCAACATATTTCTTTTTTTAGCTTAGCTCGGTAGAAACAAAAGACTTTTCCTTAGGATTCTCTCAAATAGAAATAGAGAACGAAGTAACTAGAAAGATTGTTAGAATCGCCTCTTCTAGAGGGATCATCTAGAAAGTAAGTTGTTTTGAATTGAATGCATTCATGCAAAAAACTGACATAGATGTTATGGGTGATTTTTTCTTTTGTAATTTTATTCCCGCCTTAGATTAGGGTCTGGGAATTGCTCCTTTTTCCATAAAGGAGCCGAATGAAACCAAAGTTTCATGTTCGGTTTTGAATTAGAGACGTTAAAATTCATAAATCAACGTCGACTATAACCCCTAGCCTTCCAAGCTAACGATGCGGGTTCGATTCCCGCTACCCGCTCCATTCTGTATTAATTAATGCATCATTGAATTAAATACGCAATTCAAACAAAAAATTCACATCTCCCATCACATACAATCCGATTCTTTTTTGGAAACACAAAATAAGAAAAAATCCGAAAAATCGGAATGAAAAGCGTCCATAGTCTAATGGATAGGACATGGGTCTTCTAAACCTTGGGTATAGGTTCAAATCCTATTGGACGCAATTTATTTCCATATATTTTTTTTAGATATCCATGTGAAAAAGGGTATTTTCTTTTTTATTTAATAATACAAAAAATTCAGAGGGTTCAGAGGGATGGATTTCTTTACGCTTGTTCCTGAAGTCGAAAGCGTTCCATCTGTTCTTGAATAGCTTCTTTTAAAAGGGCTTCTGCGTCTTCAGTAAATGTCTTGGTAGAAGATATAATTTCTTGGAACTCCGGTTTATTAGTTTTTACATAAGTACGTAATTCAACAATAAATTTCCTTACTTGCTCAAGTTCTAATGAATCAAGATAACCATTCGTTCCGGTATATATAGTCAATACCTGTTCTTCGACCTTGAGAGGAGCTGATTGGGGTTGTTTCAGTAATGCACGTAATCGTTGCCCTCTTGCCAACTGATTCTGAGTAGCTTTATCAAGATCAGAAGCAAATTGAGCAAAGGCTTCTAATTCTGCAAATTGGGCCAGTTCCAGTTTTAATTTACCAGCTACTTGTTTCATAGCTTTAATTTGAGCTGCGGACCCCACCCTAGAAACAGAAATACCCACATTAATTGCTGGTCTGATTCCAGCATTGAATAGATCGGCGGATAAAAATATTTGTCCATCTGTAATGGAAATTACATTCGTAGGAATATAAGCCGAAACATCTCCTGATTGGGTCTCGACTATTGGTAAAGCAGTCATACTTCCTTCACCTAAACGAGAACTTAATTTAGCGGCTCTTTCCAAAAGTCGTGAATGCAAATAAAAAACATCTCCTGGATAAGCTTCACGACCAGGCGGTCTTCGTAATAGAAGAGACATTTGGCGATAGGCTTGTGCTTGTTTGGAAAGATCATCATAAATGATTAAAGTGTGTCGTTCACGGTACATAAAATATTCCGCCAGCGCCGCTCCGGTATAAGGAGCCAGATACTGTAATGTAGCGGGGGAATCCGCTATTTCGGCTACCACAATAGTGTACTCCATTGCTCCCCTTTCCTGGAAGGTAGTAACTACCTGCGCCACAGAAGATGCTTTTTGACCAATAGCTACATAAACACATATTACATTTTGTCCTTGTTGATTAAGAATCGTATCTGTGGCTACGGCTGTTTTACCAGTTTGTCTATCCCCAATAATTAATTCTCGCTGGCCACGTCCTACAGGGATCATTGAATCAATAGCAATAAGTCCGGTTTGAAGAGGCTCATATACGGAACGTCTCGAAATAATACCGGGAGCGGGAGATTCAATTAACCGAGATTCCGAAGCCGAAATTTCACCCCTACCATCAATAGGTTTAGCTAGGGCATTTATAACACGACCCAAATAAGCTTCACTCACAGGTATCTGAGCAATTCTTCCTGTTGCTTTTACAGAACTTCCTTCTTGTATCAGCAAACCATCACCCATTAATACAACACCAACATTATTGGATTCCAAATTCAAAGCAATGCCTATTGTCCCCTCTTGAAATTCTACTAATTCACCTGCCATTACTTCATCAAGACCGTGAATACGAGCAATGCCGTCACCTACTTGAAGTACGGTACCGGTATTTACAACCTTTACTTCTCGATTATATTGTTCAATACGTTCACGGATAATATTGCTAATTTCGTCTGCTCGAATGGTTACCATGAGTCTTTCTTAATTCTTTATTTCTTTCTTTTTTTTTTTTTATTATTGGAAACAAAAAAATAATACCTACAATCGAATAGAAGGACTAATCGGTTATTTCGTTCATCGCACCAAACATGCCAATATTAGCGTTGATGGTCCGTAAATGTAATTCGTTGTTTAAACAACTATTCAGAGTTCCTAGAGCTCCTTGTAAGGCTTGTTGGAAAACCCGTTGTCGGACTTGATTAATCGCTTTTTGTTGTTCAAACTGAATGGTCTCATTTTTGTAATTTTCTAATTGTTCTAAAGTTTTATAAGTTGAATTAATCAAATTGATTTTTTCGCGTTCTATTTCAGAATATCCATTCACTCGAAACTGATCCGCTTCCATTTCGACTTTTTTTAAACGAGCCCTGGCTTTTTCAAGCTGTTCAATGGCTTTTCCGCGTAGTTCTTCTGAATTTCGAATAGTACTCAAGATTCTCTGTTTTCGATTATCTAATAAATCATTTAATGAAAGTAGATTATCTTTCCATTCATTTCAAAACGTTCATGATCCCTTCCCGAACCAAACTTGAATCTTTCAATTCATTTGGCTCTCACGCTCAATTACTTCAATTATTTCGGGCAAATTTCCATACCTTTTTTGAATGTAATGAACCTATCCTCTCTTCTCTGGTCATGTTCCACAAAAAATGGAAACGAATCACTAATCAAGACTAGAATATTTGGAGGACTCTTCTGACCCAAACAAAAAAATAGAAATATATTTATATATTTTAAGTATTAAATATAAGTATTAAGTAATTGTCAGCAAAGTTGTTTTTTTTCTTCAAATCCAATTTTTTTTTACTTTATACGTAGGTCGTCGACTCAGCCTTTGGCATTTATTTACTTAAAATATATTCTTAAGTAAATAAAAAGGATAAACCTTTTTCCAATACCAATAAAAAAAGAAAAAAAGGATTCAAATCTTTTTATCGACATGAGTGTTATATATCGAAAAATTTATAACGATTTTAAAATACGTCTCGGTATTAAGTATCAATATAATGGTAGTAAAGAATACCCTGCTGTGCTTCGACTTCAAACAATTTAAGCTTTAACCATGTTAATGGTCCTACATTATTGGTTAATAGAGAATCAAAGTATATTTCCCAACAAATCACGAAATGCTATGGTTCTTACATATGATTTCTTTATTTATTATTGATTCAGAAGTCATTCGTGAAATCATGCACCTTAGAATTTTGCTTTAATTATAAAGACAAAAAGAGGTACAGTTGGTTGAATCCAACCTATTTTTGAAATAAACAACCCGCACACACTCCCTTTCCAAAAAAAATCAATACACCAAGAACTACACTTAGATTTATTAGATTTGTTGCTAAAATATCGGTATTAAACCCGAAACTCCCGGCGGATGGCCAGTGACCCAAGAAAACGAAAGAATCGGTTACATTTTTCATATGATCTCCTCTTATAAATAAACTACAAAAATCATTGTATTATTTCACTTCGTTGGTACTTAATAAATATAAAATAAATAAAAAAAGTTTTGAAAAATTATTTTTTATTTATTTTATATTGAGATTCCCTAATTTCCAATAAGAATAATACTTCATTTTTTGGAATAGAATTCTTAATATTAATTAGGTACTAGGTTTCATGCGAATTGCGAAATACCTCCTTTGTTGCAAGACTTCGCCTTGGAACTTACGAAGGGGAAGGAAGGAAGAAAGCGAGTGGGTAACACTAATTCTTCATCCTCAAATAAGTCCTTCCCGTGGGTTATTTTCGCAACGAATGAGTAATTGTGTAGGAGCGATATTTTACTATAAATGTGAAAAAGCAACCTGCAAATCCAAGACTATAAAAGAAATATGTATTTATCATATTTCTTTTTTGAGATTAAACAAAAGGATTCGCAAATAAAAGCGCTAATGCTACAACCAATCCATAAATTGTTAAAGCTTCCATAAAAGCTAAACTAAGTAATAAAGTACCTCGTATTTTTCCCTCTGCTTCGGGCTGTCTCGCAATACCTTCTACAGCTTGTCCCGCAGCAGTACCTTGACCAACTCCAGGTCCAATAGAAGCAAGCCCTACAGCCAATCCAGCAGCAATAACGGAAGCGGCAGAAATCAATGGATTCATGATAAGTTCCTCACACACAAAAAAAAGAAATGGTTAATGATACAATCAACCAATGCATTAGGACTTAATTATTCCGTTAGTAATATTCATCCAGTCGAAATAACTAAAATAAAAACGCCAAATTGAAATAATAAATAATAATATTATTGAATCATTCGATCATTAGAAAGACTTAATCTTTTTTTAGTTCCTATTTGTTGAGTCTTTCTGAATTAATACAACCCGAGTTTTCCATTTATTTTTTCTAATCATTAATCATTCTTCGATCTTTTTCGTTATTTGATCTGTTTATTCATTCAATTCGCAGTCCTAAACAAAACGGAAGGACTTCAGTTTGGTATCCGAAATTTAAGAAATTTAAGTAGGGCAAATGAAATATTCATTCATATATAACTTGCCAATCTCTAATATAAAATATACATATGTTTCTTCAATAACGTAAACCGGCGATTCTATTTTTAATTCAATCGGATTTTCTAATCATTCTTCGAACCATCTAATCTGCAAGAATTAACTTAAATAGTCATTAGATTCCACATACCTGCGGCACCCCCTCTCTACTAACCAACGCCTTCTTTTCTTTTTTATTTTACACTTCTCGCTCGAATCTTTTTTTTTCTATTCCGGTTAGACTGTATGAATTTTGACATTTATATGTTCTAGATAACATAGATTATCTTGATAGAATATCTTGATACATAGATATATTACCTGGATCTAAACTAAACGATAGACTCTTCCTAACACTAATCAATGATGACCCTCCATGGATTCGCCTATATAAGCTGCAGCTAAAGTTGCAAAAATAAGAGCCTGAATACCACTTGTAAATAATCCAAGAAACATCACAGGTATAGGAACCACTAAAGGTACTAAAGAAACAAGAACAACAACTACTAATTCATCCGCTAATATATTTCCGAAAAGTCGAAAACTAAGTGATAGAGGTTTTGTGAAATCTTCTAAGATGTTAATGGGTAAAAGAATTGGGGTTGGTTGAATGTATTTACCAAAATAACTTAATCCTCTTTTTGTAAGACCCGCATAGAAATAGGCTACTGACGTGAGTAAAGCTAAAGCAACAGTCGTATTTATATCATTGGTGGGTGCGGCTAACTCCCCATGAGGTAATTGTATGATTTTCCAAGGCAAAAGAGCCCCTGACCAATTCGAAACAAAAATAAATAGAAACATAGTCCCAATAAAGGGAACCCAAGGACGATACTCTTCTCCAATTTGAGTTTTGCTCACGTCTCGAATGAATTCAAGGACATATTCAAAGAAATTTTGACCGCCAGTCGGAATAGTTTGTGGACTCCGAACAGCTATAGCAGCTGAACCTAATAAGATAGCAATTACAACCCAAGAAGTTATAAGTACTTGACCATGAATTTGGAAACCTCCTATTTGCCAATAGAAATGTTGGCCTACTTCCACACCAGATATATCATATAACCCCTTTAGTGTGTTAAGTGAATATGATGGAATATTCATATTGTCCTCTGACAGAAATATAACTTAAAAAAAAAATTATTTTGATTCAACCATCGCTTTCTCGACTTGTTTACTTTAATTTTCTATTTAAAATACCGATTAATTAAATAAAATTAAATAATATCATATTCCAAGTTTTTAACTAGTTTTTGAGATTCAGGATATAGGAACCGATATAGAACTTAGCAAATCCGTTTTTGATTTTATTATGAATCAAGGATTTCTTATATAGCTAGAGCGACCTTCACAAATTGCAAATACTAATTTAGTAAGAATTAATCGAATTGAAGCTATAGCGTCATCGTTTGCCGGAATCGAAATATCTGCGAGATCCGGGTCACAATTTGTATCGATTAAACAAATCGTTGGAATTCCCAAAGTAATACATTCTCGAAGGGCTGTATATTCTTCTTGTTGATCAACGATGATTACAATATCCGGTAATCCTGTCATATACTTGATCCCGCCCAAATATGTTTGCAAGTGAGATAATTGTCTCTTCACCACGGCTGCGTCTCTCTTTGGAAGACGAGCGAGTCTCCCTGTCTTTTGTTCCATTCTCAAGTCCCTGAATTTTTGAAGTCGCGTTTCTGTCGTGGACCAATTCGTTAACATACCCCCCAGCCACTTTTTATTAACATAATGACAGCGAGCCCTTATTGCAGCCCATGCTACTGAATCAGCTGCTTTATTTTTTGTCCCTACAATTAAAAATTGTTTTCCTCTACTTGATGCATCAAAAACTAAATCACAAGCCTCTGATAAAAAACGAGCAGTTCTAGTAAGATTTATAATATGAATACCTTTACATTTTGTAGAGATATAAGGCGACATTCTAGGATTCCATTTACGAGTACCGTGACCAAAATGAACTCCCGCTTCCATCATCTCTTCCAAATTGATGTTCCAATATCTTCTTGTCATTTCTCCCCACACTTTCTCTTTTTTTTATTTTTTTAATAAAGAGATGAGGTATTCTGAAATAAATAATTGTTCCAAGGGAACCTTCTTTTCTACCACGGATTGGCCATTGATATACAACGCAAACCATTAATTCCTTTCTATTTCGTTATTTTTTGAATTTCTTTATTTTTTTACTAATTTTTTTATTACTAAATTAAATAACCATAACAAATACATAAAAGATAAAAAAGATGAATCTATTCTATTAAACCCCAAAAATCATTGTTGTTTTGATCTATCACAGAAATTCTTTGAAAGATAAGAATCAAATAATTCTCTGTGGTAAAACAAAATATCTCTCATTTCTCCCTCGAATAGATTCTTTTTTTTTGTTTTCAACGGAATACCCTTATGTTGACTTGAATGGTGTACGACTCCTTTGAATCCGGTCCCAACAGGTATCATTCCCCCTAGAACAACATTTTCTTTTAGTCCTTTCAACCAATCGATACGGCCCCGGAGAGCCGCTTTTGCTAAAACTCGAGCAGTTTCCTGAAAACTCGCTTCGGATATAAAACTTTGCGTATTCAAAGATGCTCGAGTTATTCCCAATAAGGTAGCTCGATAACATATTGCTTCGTCCAAAGCGCGCCCCGTTCGTTCTGCCCGAAACAATCCAATAAGTTCTCCGGGCAAAAAAACATTAGACATTCCATCTTCTGAAACCAAGACTTTTGATGTTATTTGACGTACAATAATTTCTATATGCCTATTATGTATCTGCACCCCTTGTGATCGATAAACCTTTTGGATCTTATTAACCAAAGAGATACGACTTTGCGCTATAGTTAGCTCAGCCCCAATCAAGAATCCCCAAGGAATTCCAAGAATTCGTCTTATACGTTCGTTCCAACCATCAATCCTCTTTTCTAGATTCATAGATATTGAATCAATGGAACGAACTTCTAAAACTTGTTCCACCTTTGGAAGACCTTGCGTTATGTCACCAGACCTCGATTTTTCATATATAAATGTAACTAATGTATCCCCCTCATAAACGATTGATCCATAATGACCATGAACTGTTGCTCCCGGAGTAGCCAAATAGGGCTTAGCCAATCTTATTACTACGGAGTCAAATTGAACAATTATAACTTGACCCGATTTTAAGTATGGTCCATTTTTGGTCATACATACATTTTCACAAACAAATTGTCCAAGATAAATTTTTGTGGATGTCTCTTCACAAAAATTATAATGAAGAAAATACCAATTCAATTTTAATGGATTCAAAATGATGTTACTGCATGGATCGGGATTATAAATTTTTCCATTTTCATCCATTAAATAATACGGAAATTTAATTAGTTGAAAGGTTTGTTTTAAATTGTCAAGTTGCAAATAATTAATTACCGAGATCTGATTATGAGTTATTAAATGGTAAAATGAAAAAAAATGAGAAATTGGAAGGGCTGTCCCTAAAGAACCAAACGAATTCCTAATTAAACTTAGGGAATCTTTTTGAATTGATTCTTTGTGAGATTTTACACCTTTGGATGGGAATGGACCTATTCGAAAACATTTGGATGATGACAAAATTATACAAAATTGAGATTCTTTGTTTATACCCAACAACGTACGAACAGTTCCTTGATTTTGGTTAAATGATTGTTGAAGTTTTGTCTTTGAATAAATGGAATAAAATGGATTCATATTGGTATGATTTGATCCCTCATTTTTTTCTGATAATGGATCATCTCGTTTCCCGATATACGAAATATGGGATTTCACTAAATGGATCCTTAGAAAATCTCGAATCATACCGTTTGTTTTTACTTCAACAAAAGAAGCACGGGCCTCTTCAATAGAAGAACTTTTTTTATTTTGATTCCAATTCAATACTAAACAAGTACGTACTAATTGAATACTTGTGTCAGAAATTTCTCGAGTGGCTTTGCCATTTCCATAAAGGATATAATTGACAACTCGAAGTTGCACATTATCCCTTTCCTGCAACAAATACTGAGGGAAAAGTGTTGTTAAATTGATACCGTCCGTTATTTCATATGGGACTACGGGTCGAACCAAAACAAAAGATTTTTTCTTAGTAGGGGTGATCCGTTGGACATAGATCCAATTTTTCAAATCTTTTGAGTCCTTGGAATTTGTTCTGCCTGGTGGTATCAAAATGCCACTATGTCGGGATATTTTATCTGTCTCCCCAGGAAAATGTATATCTCCAGAAAAAATTTTAAGTTCAATCTTTTTTTTTTTCCTCTCCACTCGGACCACTCCGCCCACTCGGCTTCTTGTATTTAAAGTGATTTGTGTATCTACTCCAATGATACTATTGTTGCGTACCATTATGGACGAAGATCCGGGTAAGATATGAACTTCTTCGGGAATGAAAAAAAACCGATCTACTTTCATTTGGTATTTTGGTCGAAATTCTTTGACTCCTCGATACTCAATCAAATCCTCTTTTTTAACGATTGAATGCATTTCTGTAGTCCCATATTTAGTAATTCCCGAACTCTTTCTTCGGTATCGAGGATCATCGAAATAAGCAAAAATACTATTTCTACGAAAAATACCATTTATAGGTATTTCAATTGAGAGACCAGAACGGTACCTTAAGTCTTTTTCTCGTTCTTGATTCGATTGAAATGGAATAATGAATCTATTTCTTCGTTTCTTTGCCAATAAATCAGAATTTTTTGCAGGATATATGAGATTAAGTTCGGAATAATCAGGAATCCTATCCTCTTTTTTACTAAAAGAGTCCGATAATTTCTCTTTTATTTGATCATTAATGACTGAGGGGTTAGAAATATCTATTTGTTCGAAAGAAAGAGAATGAATGTTCGTTTGATCTTGATCCTTGGAGAGCGAAAAGGGGACTACACTCGATCTGTACGGCCTTCCGGATAATATCCATAAATGACTTGTTTTTGGTAAGAGATGAACATTACCGTATGTAAATTCGGGTGCATGGTACACATCGGTACTCCAGTGCATTTCTCCTTCTGAGTCCGAATAAATATGTTTTCGAACCCTTTCCTTAAAATTCAAGTTAGATGTCCCCGCGCGAATTTCAGCAATCACTTGTTCGGATTCAACATATTGATTGTTTTGAACTAAAAGAAAACTTTTGGGCGGAATATTTACATTATGTAGAGTATCTTCACTCTCAATAGTGACATACAA
>NC_080062.1:11705581-11710581 GCF_026212465.1 Amaranthus tricolor | reverse complement strand
CTAAATCACATAAAATTTGACACAAAAACTCCATATATGAATATACGAAATGTATGAAATACGTATGAACGGGGCAATAAATAAAAGATTCTACTCAAATTTGAAAATGCAATAGATACAAAAGGAAAGGAATTGATAAAACATTTTTATAAAAAGAATTCTGCTACTTAAATACTTAAAATTAGATTTTTCGATTTATATAATTTAGTTTAGTATAGAATATCAGTTCAATTTCGACCATTATTATGATATTCGATATTCCAATCTGATTGGATACCAAAAAATAAACAGATACAGAATTTGATCCCTTCGCCGAGATAAAGACAGAATAATCAGAAACAATATAGAGTTGATTTATTTAACCAATCTTTTGACCCTTTCTTTTGTATTGTATGGTTACAATACAAAAAGGATTTGCGGAGAAAAGAGATATTTTTTCCCTATTTAGTACTATTTTGTAGAATTCGTAAAATATGATTGTATTGTAAATCGGGTTATGTTTATTATATTAAATAGTCAATTTTCACACGTGCGGATATCTATATATCATATATAAGATACTCGACGGTCTGTGTAATTTTTGTTCTTGTTCCGGGGTTTACATATACTCATAATTTTTATTATAATTGAAATTGAGAAAAAGAAAAAAGGAAATAAAGATTTTTCCATTTTTCTTGAAAAGACGCAATACTAATGAGTTATCATATTGATTTTCTTATGTCATTAGGTAAACATAATTTGAAATCAAAATTGAGGAATCGTTCATGAAATTGCAATTAAGTCAATAGTTAATGGTTCCAATTTCTCATGTTTATCATGAATTTTTTCTTTTTTAACTGAAAGTCCATATTTTTTGGTATCGATCGAATCAAAAATAAAAAACAAAAGAAAGATTTTAGTTTTAGGTTTTAGTAAGGGATAGCAAGGAAAAGGGATTCAAAATGCAAGTACAATAAATAAAAAAAAAATTCAGTAATCCATCCCAAATAATATTTTTGTTTATTCTATTTTGTATCGTTTTGGCGGCATGGCCGAGTGGTAAGGCGGAGGACTGCAAATCCTTGTTCCCCAGTTCAAATCCGGGTGTCGCCTGGTTCTAATTAACAAAACAAAAAACTATAAATCCCTTATCGACTATCGACTACTATAACTCATATAACCTAGAACTCGCGGATTATTCTCCAGTCGAAGGGAAAGAGAGGAGGAGGTTTCTTGATACATACTTTATTCTAAGTATACGAGAGTTCTCAAAAGTGAAAGTTCTGTAAATTCTTGTGGATAGAAAGATTTTTACTTTAGTAAATAGTGGAAGGAATACCGTGAGACCCATTCATTCCCTTCCATTTTGGTTACTGACTGGTCAGCGGGGGGGATTAGTAATTGTGGAAAAGAAAGACGAAATAGAGTTTGTATACAAACTCAAAAAAGTCGCTGAGTACTTAAGGTATTAGATTGGTTCATTAAATTAATAGTACAAAATGGATAGTCCAAAAAATTTTGACTCTGTACCATGGATTTCACTATTATTAGTAAACAATAATGGAATAATTCCTTCATATTCATAGAAATAGGGGACATAATTCACATGGATATTGTAAGTCTCGCTTGGGCTGCTTTAATGGTAGTCTTTACGTTTTCTCTTTCACTTGTAGTATGGGGAAGAAGTGGACTCTAGAAATATTCCTTAATTAATTACTCATTGAGTTTTTAGTTGAGGAATAAAACTGTATCATTTGTTTTAGATTTATAGATCGCTCCAGAAAGTGTTTTTCATTTTTAATTAAAGATAATAAAGAAATGTCAATAAAAGAAATATTTAACTAATTCCCATGTTTATATTTCGATTCGAAACGAAATGAAATCTAGATGATAGGAAATAGATTTGATTTTGTTGTGCTTTATCGATTTCTTTCATATCGGGTTTTACGTGTTAAAAATGGATGAGGTTTACTATTTCTTTTTCATTTCAAAAAGATCGAAGAAGTTTCCACACCATAGAACTCTTTCAAGCATCTATCCACTCGTCAATCAATTCAATTACTTTACTTCTTGAGTTGGCAATGATAAAAAAAGATTACTAAGTTGGTTTTTTATTTTTATTAAGATAAACCATATTTTTAAGATATACCATATTTTTCTTTCTTTGATTCTTTTGGCAGATACTGCGTTTATATTTTAAAGAACCCGAAATCGCAGAATTCGAGCTATAAAATAAACGTAAGGTAAGAGTTGCCTTTCGATTAGTTCGGATTGATCAGACTGAATCCAAATGGATCAAATAGATGGAGCAAAAAAAGAGAATTGGGGTCGCTATGTACATACCATATATGAAGATATATATTGTGGATTGATCGATATTCAATTAAGTCTGTATCTTTATTCGAGTTATAGGACAACTTCCTACACGAAAAAAAAAACACTAATCGAATTAATAGTATGGTAGAAAGATTCATATGAATCTTTCTACCATACTATTAAATCTCATTGAATATTGCTGATTCTAGCCTGCTCATTTCAATTAATAAATGAAATTGGAATTTTATTTTGATTTTTCAATCATTTATAAAGAACTAAGAAGTCAAGTTTCATTCAAATTAATCATTTTGGCTGACCGTTTTTACATAAATAATAAGTAAAAAAGCAGTAGGAACTAGAATGAATAGTGCAGTAGCAATAAATGCGAGAATATTTACTTCCATAATCTCATCGTTTTTTTACTTCGCATTAACTCGGGATTTAATCCCATAGAGATGATAAAAATTTTACCTGTAAATTTGAATTCAATGGAATGAATTACTTCTTCATGATATTGAATCAGATTAATATCATGAATAACAATATCTGAGCTATCATATCAATTCGCCGTCGCGAATTGAATAGTATAACATAGGAAGATCTTTTATCCATACTGAATCCAAAAAAAAAAATGGGATTTGTCATCTAATCAACAATTCCGTTATTTAGCATTCTTTTTTTTTATTCTTTTTCCATAATCTGTCGTCTTCCTTGTACAATCAACCATCTAATGAAGTTTCACTTTTCCTTTTCCACTCACACTGGTTACAAAACCCCCAAAACAATAAATAAAAAATAGAATATTCTAGCAAATTCATTTTCATTATTTTTTTAGGATGTTTGTTCTTAGAACTTTTACTTAATAAAACTTTAATAAAAAAAAAATTACAAACAAAAGTCTTATTTTTTATTTAGTATTATTAATAATTAAAAATGGAAAATTAAGAAAAAACGAAAAAAGGATTCTTCAGTACTTCATTACAAAGAGTCTAAAAAGGAGGGGATAGGATCTTTCTTTGATCCTTCTTTTCTTAATATCGCTCCTCCTTTTCGTGAATTGAATACTAGGGCGCATATATGAAAAGTTCAACGTGAAATTTGAATGAGATAAAATGTTTGAACTTGAAATTGGTTAGTCTTAATGATTCAGATGGGACAAAACTGGGAACAGAAAGAGAGATAAGATTAATTGGAAAAGTATTTTGTCAAGATAATTTTAATAACAAAAAAAAAATGGGTATGAGTCTAGTACTAAATATCTCTTCTAGGAATCAGTTCTAGCTCAAATACTGAAAATTATTCGATTTGTTTGATAAGAAACAACTAAAAAATCCAAAAGGAAAAAATAACTAAGAATCATCAAATGAATTCCTATTGAAAGTCAAATTCTATTGTTGTCCTTTTCCAAAAAAGTGGAAAGATGAGTGGATATATTTTTTTATTTTATTATTGGATCCGTCGGGACTGACGGGGCTCGAACCCGCAGCTTCCGCCTTGACAGGGCGGTGCTCTAACCAATTGAACTACAATCCCAGGGAACTACAGTATAGAGTATCCAGTTTTTTTATGATTTGATTGAAAATATTTCGAGTTAGCATTTTCGTGTTGTAACAGAGCCACAAGTGATATATTGATCTCCACGTGAATATACACTTTAGTGAGAACAACACCAATTACTAGTAAATTTTCCTTGTTTCAAAATCAAGTGAGAATAAATCTTTCAATAAAGAAAAAGGGTTTTCTTTTTTTTTTTCTATTTAGAGTTTAAATATTTAAACTTAAAGATTATAACATAATCTCAATCTAGATCAAAATTTCCATTTCCCTGAACAAAAAAAAATAGAGTATATAGCAGAAAATTGGATTCTTTTTATTATCCTTTTCGGAAGAACAAATAAAATATCTTCATCTCATAATGGATGAGCGAATTATTGGGCCGAGCTGGATTTGAACCAGCGTAGACATATTGCCAACGAATTTACAGTCCGTCCCCATTAACCGCTCGGGCATCGACCCAGGAAGAATCAATTCAATTTTAGGCTTATTCATAATCTATGATCAACTTCCTTTTGTAGTACCCTACCCCCAGGGGAAGTCGAATCCCCGTTGTCTCCTTGAAAGAGAGATGTCCTGAACCACTAGACGATGGGGGCATACGTGCCCAACTGCCATCATACTATGAACATAGTATGAGCAGTTTTTTGAAATTGTCAATATAATAGAATGGAATAATTCGATTCACAAGGATCTTTCCGGATTCTATGATTCCATAGAATTCTTTTGTCATTTCAATTTAATTTAGGAATTATTCATTCTAACCATTCGCTATAAAATATAGAATAGAATTCTATATTTTATAATTTAAATCTAATAGTAATTAATATAGAACTCGAGATAATATGAAATGAAAGAATCCTTTCATTAAGGGATTTGTCTACTATAAAAAGAAAAAGAAAAAAAATCAGGTAGGTGTAAGTTAAACAAAACCCATTACTACTACCTAATCCGGATTTCAAAACGAGTCCCTAACTACTCTCCATCTACTTAATGTATTGTATAGTATATAATAAGTTAGCGTATGTAATATATGTACATAGATCTATTTTCTATGTATATACATAGTGACTCGGCCAAGAATTGGCTAAAAGGGCCCTTTTAACTCAGTGGTAGAGTAACGCCATGGTAAGGCGTAAGTCATCGGTTCA
>NC_080062.1:11673081-11683081 GCF_026212465.1 Amaranthus tricolor | reverse complement strand
TCAAGATATTATCGCTATCCTTGGATTGGACGAATTATCTGAAGAAGATCGTTTAACTGTAGCAAGAGCACGAAAAATTGAGCGTTTCTTATCACAACCCTTTTTCGTAGCAGAAGTATTTACAGGCTCTCCAGGAAAATATGTTGGCCTAGCAGAAACAATTAGAGGATTTCAATTAATTCTTTCCGGAGAATTAGATGGTCTTCCCGAACAAGCCTTTTATTTGGTAGGTAACATCGATGAAGCTACCACGAAAGCTATAAACTTAGAAATGGAGAGCAAATTAAAGAAATGACCTTAAATCTTTGTGTACTGACTCCTAATCGAAGTGTTTGGAATTCACAAGTAAAAGCAATCATTTTATCTACTAATAGTGGCCAAATCGGCGTATTAAAAGACCATGCCGCTACTGCGACAGCCGTAGATATAGGTGTTTTAAGAATGTTAGGCCTTGACGACCAATGGTCAACAATGGCTCTGATGGGCGGTTTTGCTAGAATAAGCAATAATCAGATTACTATTTTAGTAAATGATGCTGAGAAGGGTAGTGACATTGATCCACAAGAAGCTCAGGAAACTCTTGAAATAGCAGAAGCTAACTTGAAGAAGGCGGAAGGAAAGAGACAATTAATTGAAGCAAATCTAGCTCTCAGACGAGCTAGGACACGAGTAGAGGCTCGCAATACAATTTCGTAAGCTGTTGGTGCGTCCGAATAATCAAAAGAAGTTCCCTTGTCGGTAGAATCTATATATAGAATGCAACAAAAAAAAAAAAAAGAAATAGAAAAATTTATTAGATACCCCGAATCGAGGGTATCTAATAAGTTTTACCTACTATTGGATTTGAACCAATGACTCCCGCCGTATGAAAGCAGTACTCTAACCGCTGAGTTAAGTAGGTCTTTTATCATTCCAAAGAGGACTAAATATAACTATCAGATAGATAGATTATAAATCCAATATTGCTTATTAAGCAATATTAATTAAACAGATCAAAGAACTATGATGTTGGATCGTGGAATATTTATCTTGACAAGAAATTATCTACATGCTAAAATAGGGAGCATAAGTACAAGGGCTATAGCTCAGTTGGTAGAGCACCTCGTTTACACGCGCGCCAATGTTTTTCAGGGGAGTCCATCATGCAATCAAAAGAATTAATCTTTTTGATAAATCGATGTCTTACTCTATGACTTTATAGGAAACAAAACAAGAGAACAATAGCCTGACAATAAGTTCTAGTTTGGTCCGATTTAAGTTAAGTGTCCGTTTAGTTACCATTACCAAACAGAACCCATTATTGATTTGAGATATTGATAGGGTAAATACCCAGCCTATTAAATGCTAGGCATAATGAGTATAAGGGCCTCAAAAAATCTCTTTTCGTCCTATGAACTTTAAGGTGTATGAAGTTTCATATTGGATTCGTTAATCCGAACGATAGAGACTCCATTTAATTTTTCAATTGATCTAGGCCAAAGGCAGACCTACGTCAATATAACTCTTCTTTGAAACACTTTGGTAGTGCTTTTGAATCAAAATTCAAATAAATAATGAATCGGAGCACATGGAACCATTTTCTTTCTATCAAGAAAAAATATGGTGGACTAACTGGTATTTATATCAGTTAATGAAAGAGCCCAATGCAAAAAAAAATGCATGTTGGGTCTTTGAAACAGTTCAAATCATTTTGCGAATAATAAGTTTGATCTGTTTTACCGAGAAGGTCTACGGTTCGAGTCCGTATAGCCCTAGTAAATTTATATACTAGCGAATGAATATTAATAATTCATTCCAACCTAATCAACTATAATTGAATGGAATAAATAGATCGAGGAACACCCTATTTAACTGTGATATGATTTGTTTAATAGAATTTAATTTGTATCCAAGCCTCGGTTTGAAAAAGTCTCTTTGCCAACGTTTCATCGGCAAAGAGACTTTTTGTCTTTATATACCTTACCTATCAAAGCGCAAAACAAGTAGTCTTTTCTTTCCTTATACAATCAATAGAAATACTCTGTCGGAATTAGAATTAAATAAACTATACCAACATAATTCCAATTCTAAAATCGAAATTCTTCAACATTCTCTTACACGAGAATTCTCTATTATAAATAATATATAAATAATATAAATAAAAAAAGCGGAAAGAAAGAAAAAAATTCCAAATTGAATTATGATTTTTTTCCGGTTCAATATTTTCTTTCTTTAGTTATATAAAATCGAGGTGAAAGTGAGAAAGTTTTATTTGTATATATAAGATAAGAACAATAGAATAATTCTATAATATAGAATAAAAATTACAAGTGGAATGGAAAACAAAACAGAAATAAGATTCGAGTCAATCACTCTTGAAACGAAACACATCCCGCAGTAAACAAACGTAACTCGGTTGGTTAGGCGGTTCACTCAAAATAAATTGTTGTTTTAACTAAAAGAGTTAGAGTTATAGATAATTTGAGAATTCCAATTCGAATCAACTAATTCGACATATTTTCCACATTCATAAGGAGTCCGTCTATGTTTCTACTTTATGAATATGATATTTTTTGGGCATTTTTAATAATATCAAGTGTTATTCCTATTTTAGCATTTCTAGTTTCCGGAATTTTAGCTCCGAATAGCAAAGGACCCGAGAAACTTTCGACTTATGAATCAGGTATAGAACCTATGGGGGATGCTTGGTTACAATTTCGAATCCGTTATTATATGTTTGCGCTAGTTTTTGTTGTTTTTGATGTTGAAACCGTTTTTCTTTATCCATGGGCAATGAGTTTTGATATATTGGGTGTATCCGTATTTATAGAAGCTTTAATTTTCGTGCTTATCCTAATTGTTGGTTTAGTTTATGCATGGCGAAAGGGAGCATTGGAATGGTCTTAATCCCCGAATATTCCGACAATAAAAAAAAAAAGAAAAAAAAAATAAGATTGAAACAGTTATGAATTCCATTGAGTTTCCACTACTTGATCGAATAGCCCAAAATTCAGTTATTTCAACTACATCAAATGATCTTTCAAATTGGTCAAGGCTCTCGAGTTTATGGCCGCTTCTCTACGGTACCAGTTGTTGCTTCATTGAATTTGCTTCATTAATAGGCTCGCGATTCGACTTTGATCGTTATGGACTGGTACCCAGATCGAGCCCTAGACAAGCGGATCTAATTTTAACAGCAGGTACCGTAACAATGAAAATGGCACCTTCTTTAGTGAGATTATATGAGCAAATGCCTGAACCAAAATATGTTATTGCTATGGGAGCATGTACAATTACAGGAGGGATGTTCAGTACCGATTCTTATAGTACTGTTCGAGGGGTCGATAAACTAATTCCTGTGGATGTCTATTTGCCGGGCTGCCCCCCTAAACCAGAAGCAGTTATAGATGCTATAACAAAACTTCGTAAAAAAATATCTCGGGAAATCTATGAAGATAGAATTAAGTCTCAACAGAAGAATCGATGTTTTACTATCAATCACAAGTTTCGTGTTGAGCGTAGCATTCATACCGGAAATTATGATCAAGAATTGCTTTATAAATATAAAATTCGATCTACTTCCGAGATTCCTCATGAAACATTTTTCAAGTACAAAAGCTCATCATCTTCCCATGAATTAGTGAATTAAACAGGATTCTTTTTTTTTGTTTTTGGAATTGTAAGCAGCAAGTCAATTTTGATAAATCTCATCGTATCGTTTTTGATAAATCTCATCGTATCGTTAAAGTCAATGTAAAATATTTATACAAAAAAGGAAGGAGATATAAACAAGATGCAGGGTCGTTTGTCTGCTTGGCTAGTCAAACACGGGCTAGTTCATAGATCTTTGGGCTTCGATTACCAAGGAATAGAGACTTTACAAATAAAGCCCGAAGATTGGCATTCCATTGCTGTTATTTTATATGTATATGGTTACAATTATTTACGTTCTCAATGTGCTTATGATGTAGCACCAGGCGGGCTGTTAGCTAGTGTGTATCATCTTACGAGAATAGAATACGGTGTGGATCAACCAGAAGAAGTATGCATAAAAGTATTTGCTTCAAGGAGGAATCCTAGAATTCCGTCCGTTTTCTGGGTTTGGAAAAGCGCGGATTTTCAAGAACGGGAATCTTATGATATGTTGGGAATCTCCTATGATAATCATCCACGCTTGAAACGTATTTTAATGCCTGAAAGTTGGATAGGATGGCCCCTACGTAAGGATTATATTGTCCCCAATTTTTATGAAATACAAGATGCTTATTGAATGGTAAGGAATTTATTTTCACTTCTACGACATAAAGACTTTTTATATTATATATGTTCTGCTCTAGATTAAATAGAGTAACTGATGTCCCGCAGGTATTCTATATATGAAATATGGATAGATAAAAAAATAAAAGACAAGTCACGAATTCATTGAGATTTGAAAAAGTTTTCTTTTGGATGAGCTAAGAACCGATAGAATGAACTAAAAAGTTATGTATTATGAACTTTGTACCGCGTATCCATCAATTACTTACTTAGAGGGGTCAGAAAGTCCTATACCTATAAATTCTTATATTATTAGGAAATCAAGAAATATATACCAAAGGGAATCTGATTCTATTTGGAATTTATCTAAGATAATTCTTATTTATCGTCATCCTTTAACTCTTCGAGACTCTATTTTTATTTGAGTGTTTCAACTTTTTTTGAATATTTGGAATATGTATGAAGTATTAATATGCATTTTGTCTGAGAGTAAACACAATATGAACAAATAAAAAAAATCGAAAACATAAAAAAATTCGTTATTTTCATTTTACTTTTAAAAACTTTGGATCCATCTATTTTTTTTTTAGGGATAGGTGGGGTATCTTGGGCGATAACTAGCTAAATAACTTATGTACGTGTCATGATCTCGACTAGTAATGAATATGTATATCAATCCGTATTGGTTAATTTGTAGAATATATTATATATACTCATACAAAAGGTATGTGCCAAGAACCAGATTTGAACTGGTGACACGAGGATTTTCAGTCCTCTGCTCTACCAACTGAGCTATCCCGGCCATTCATTCACCCTTCTGGTGCATTATCTTCTCATTTTACTCGATAACTTGGGTCTATGTCAATTAAAAAAAGGACGAAAGTTATTACAAAGTCTTATCTAGGTATCGAAATCTCTTTGGTTTTCCAATTCGAAATTTGTCTATAATTTGATTATTATGAGTAATCATATGAATTGTGAATCACTCAAATGAGTACTCCTTGTTCAATGATATCCATTTGTATGTCTATCATATATATCACAAGACTTGTTATAAGAGAAAAACACTTCCGTCCAGATCCATTTTGAAAAGAAAAAAAAAGATAACTAGTTAGGGAGTCAAAAAGCTTTTGGGGATAGAGGGACTTGAACCCTCACGATTTTTAAAGTCGACGGATTTTCCTCGTACTATAAATTTCATTGTTGTCAGTATTGACATGTATAATGGGACTCTATCTTTATTCTCGTCCGAGTAACCGATTAACCGGTTCTTTCAAAGAAAGATCTATCAGACTATGGAGTGAATGATTTGATGAATATTTGATTCTTTTTTCAACTTGAAATAGAGTCAAAAAAATTCTTCCATTTTTTCATTTTTATTTCTAGAAAATTTCATATTCTATATTATCTCGAAATCAGAAATATCTAAAAATTCTAAAAATAGAAATACAGAATAGATTCGAAGTGCCATTAATCAGGAATTTCGACAGAAGAATTCTTCGAACAACCCAGCACAATCAACTCCATTTGTTAGAACAGCTTCCTTTGAGTCTCTGCACCTATCCTTTTTTTTATTCTTGCTTTCTGAATCCTTATTTTTTTTTTTTTTTTACTTTTGAAAAAGGAGTTGGCTCAGGATTACCCATTTTTATTAATTCCAGGGTTTCTCTGAATTTGAAAGTTTTCACTTAGTAGGTCTCCATACTAAGGCTCAAGCCAATTAAGTCCGTAGCGTCTACCGATTTCGCCATATCCCCCTTTTTTTTAAGATTTTTTTAAGATTAGGATCTCAGGGTGATGTCCTTCCCCTTTATTTTATTTTTTTTCTTTCATTTCGGTCGGAACCATCGAATTCATGAGATTTTATATGAATTACTATAAACCAAAAATTTTTTGTCTATCTTCTTTCATCTCTATCGGAAGTCTATATTTGACTTTTTTTTGGTCTAATCAGAAATGATTCTATCATTTCTGTAACTACAATTCAATATAGATGTATATATACCATATTATATCCTATTCCCCGTTGATTTTGCCATACAATTTTGAATACTCAAAGGGTCGATTCTTTTTTTTTGATGATAGTCTATAAATGAAAGCAGAAGAATAGCTTATTAAGATTCAAAGTTAATCTTTATCGATTCTAATTTTTGTATTTCGATTTTGAAATGAATTTGAAAATTCATAGCTCTACTAAATTAATAAATTAAAAAGAGAAATAGAATTTCATATAATTTCTAAATCTACTTGTTCTAGACACAAAATAGAATATACATAGAGAGAAATAAACTAAATTGAATATTTCTATTTTTTTTATTTCAAATAGTTATTTGAAATTCGTATCATAAAAGAATAAAAATGAATAAGCCTAAAATAAAATATAGTTTATTTAATTCCAGTGCATGTAGAATTTATGTGAGCCCGCTTAGCTCAGAGGTTAGAGCATCGCATTTGTAATGCGATGGTCATCGGTTCGATTCCGATAGCTGGCTTTTCTCTATTTTTAGTTGTATTTGTTCAATCTTTTTATTCTTTATATTATATCTATATTTATTCTATTTATATATATATATCTAAATATATATATATTTTTTTTTTTGAAATCGAAGAACAAAGAAAAGAATAAGGGTGCCTTTTTCTTCTTCAAAACGATCTATTATGTTATAGAAACTTCTAACTCTAAATAAAAGAAAAAGGAAAAGAAGAGGGGTCAATCTCGGCCGAACAAATCAGAAAAAACTCTTTCTTTTCTTTTTTTTTACTTATAATACAAAATATATAATATATAAAAAAGTTCGTATATGATGTATATACAATCCATTTCATTATTCATTGTAATACAATACTTCAGGGGATTTCGTTTCATTTATCATTTAGTTCAGTTTTAACTTAGGTTTTTTTGTCATATGGAATATATATATAAATTATATAAATAGAAATTAAAGAAAAGAAATAAAGAAAGGAGTCTTTATGTCGCGTTACCGAGGGCCTCGTTTCAAAAAAATACGCCGTCTAGGGGCTTTACCTGGACTAACTAATAAAAGGCCTAGAGCCGGAAGTGATCTTAGAAACCAATCACGTTCCGGGAAAAGATCTCAATATCGTATTCGTCTAGAAGAAAAACAAAAATTGCGTTTTCATTATGGTATTACAGAAAGACAATTACTTAAATATGTCCGTATCGCCAGAAAAGCCAAAGGGTCAACAGGTCAGGTTTTACTACAATTACTTGAAATGCGTTTGGATAACATACTTTTTCGATTGGGTATGGCTCCGACTATTCCTGGAGCCCGCCAATTAGTTAACCATAGACATATTTTAGTTAATGGCCGTATAGTAGATATACCAAGTTATCGTTGCAAACCTCAAGATACTATTATGTCCAGGGATGAACAAAAATCCAGAGTTCTAATTCAAAATTCTCTTGATTCATCCCCCCGGGAGGAATTGCCCAAACATTTGACTCTTCAACCATTCCCGTATAAAGGATTAGTCAATCAAATAATAGATAGTAAGTGGGTCGGTTTGAAAATAAATGAATTACTAGTGGTAGAATATTATTCTCGTCAGACCTAGCCCTAAAAAAATCCGAAGCAAGGGGTTTGGACAATTCGGCCCCTTTCTTCCGACAAAGTAAAATGACTTAAGGTTTAAAGTCGGGGGTTTGATACATATTTCTCCCAATCATATATTCTATCCCATCGTGAACTTTCCTATTGATGTATCATAGTCCACTCTTGAACAGTATTTTACGTACCACAGCAATTCGAAATCGAAGAAATATATAAAAAATAGAAATAGAAAGAAGGATCTAACTCTTATGTTCTAATAAGAGTATTTCTTGTTGTTTTATTTGTTACAGTTAGGAATGTTGGCAAATTTAATTAGGTTTTAGGTGAAAATACGGAAAGAGAGGGATTCGAACCCTCGGTAAACAAAAGCCTACATAGCAGTTCCAATGCTACACCTTCAACCACTCGGCCATCTCTCCTACACACTGATTATGACTCAGAAACTGAAAAAATAGCGAGCCATGCCTATGTTCATATTTCTAGTACTATATCTACTATTCTCTACTATTCGATTTTGGTTTGGCTAGGTACGACTACGACCAACCCACCAATACTATAAACTAATAGTTAATAGTATAACGATATAGTAATAGACAATTTTTTCTAAAAAAATTTTTTCTCGCAAGTCTTTTCTTGTGAACGAATCCAATAAATAAGAAATAGTTGTATAAGTCGTAGTAGAAAATATATATCTTTATTGAAATTTTTGGAAATGAATCCCTTTTTATGTTATTTTGTACTGTACAAACCCTTTGTTTGTGTAATCATTTTCCCATAAGAGGGAATGAGAAGAATTTTAGAATGGATTGATACCTATGCCTAGATCAAGGATAAATGGAAATTTTATTGATAAGACCTTTTCAATTGTGGCCAATATCTTATTACGAATAATTCCGACAACTTCAGGAGAAAAAGAGGCATTTACTTATTACAGAGATGGTGTGATTTGATTTTCTTTAGTATTTCATTTCCTTTTGCTGTTCCTAGTTTTAGGAGAACGGCACACGATTCGGGATATAAAGAACAAAAATTCTTACTTCCATATTATAGAAATAAAATAAACCTACGCTTGTTGAAGGTGAAGTTTCGAAATAGAACAATCCCTTCTGTCGTGTATCCCCGATTGATGCAACCTCAGATACTATGTTTCAGTTATCGATTTTAGTATTGAGCGAAAGGCGTAACCTTTGTGTTTTGTATTACAGGTCAATCCTACTTCCTAGTAATATAGTACCAATAGGCGGCATAGGGGAAGAAACACTACACTTAGCAATCAACAACACGAAAGCTTTGTTAAAAATTACTTACCTACTCCCTTTCTTTTCGTATCTTATCTGGATTGGGACTAACAAGAATGGTTGGGACAACAAACATCCATCTCGTTCGTACTTTGGATACCCATAGAACCATCGAAGACTGTTGAAGTGACTATTTCCCGGAAATTAGGAGGCGTTGAGGACAAAGGAATTGTTGGAGTTATCCTTTCTATTTAGTACGACGACACGCGATTCTAGTAAAAGCTCTTGCGCACGAAGGTTGGCTAGAGATTTTTGTAAAAACACTAGCCCCGCTGAGTTCATAATGAGAATGTTTTAACCCTTTTTGATTATTCCATGTATTTTTTATTTTCATTATGTATATTAAGGGAGGAGCCGTATGAGGTGAAAATCTCATGTACGGTTCTGGAACGGAGATTCTTTGATTTGAATCGAATAACGACCGTAACGGATGTCAGCTCAATCCGAAGGAAATTATGCGGAAGCTTTACAGAATTATTACGAAGCTATGCGACTAGAAATCGATCCCTACGATCGAAGTTATATACTCTATAATATAGGCCTTATTCACACAAGTAATGGAGAACATACGAAAGCTTTAGAATATTATTTTAGGGCACTTGAACGAAACCCATTCTTACCACAAGCTTTTAATAATATGGCAGTGATCTGTCATTACGTGCGGCTATCTCCACTATAGAAAGAAAAGGGAAGACAAAAACAAAATCTGCTAGTAAATACGAAAACAAGGCTCGCTACAAATGCATCGTCGAAAACGATGATTTCTTTGAGCTGTAGCAAAGAAAGAAACTTCATATTATCATATTAATAGAAGTCAAAACATGCCTAGATACTTTTTTCTATGTCTATGGATAAAAAAAGGATCTAATTAATAGAGAGGAAGCACCGTAAAGA
>NC_080062.1:11665581-11668081 GCF_026212465.1 Amaranthus tricolor | reverse complement strand
TATCATATCCCATTTAAGTTGGGCCAGTCTCTTTTTAGGGTTCCATACTTTGGGTCTTTATGTTCATAATGATGTCATGCTTGCTTTTGGTACTCCAGAAAAACAAATTTTGATCGAACCCATATTTGCTCAATGGATACAATCCGCTCATGGTAAAACTTCGTATGGGTTCGATGTACTTTTATCCGCAACAAGCGGCCCGGCATTCAATGCCGGTCGAAGTATATGGTTGCCTGGCTGGTTAAATGCTGTTAATGAGAATAGTAATTCCCTATTCTTAACAATAGGGCCTGGAGACTTTTTAGTTCATCATGCTATTGCTCTAGGGTTACATACAACTACATTGATCTTAGTAAAAGGTGCTTTAGATGCCCGCGGTTCCAAGTTAATGCCGGATAAAAAGGATTTCGGTTATAGTTTTCCTTGCGATGGTCCAGGACGAGGCGGTACTTGTGATATTTCGGCTTGGGACGCATTTTATTTGGCAGTTTTCTGGATGTTAAATACCATCGGATGGGTTACATTTTATTGGCATTGGAAGCACATTACATTATGGCAGGGCAATGTTTCACAATTTAATGAATCTTCCACTTATTTGATTGGATGGTTAAGAGATTATTTATGGTTAAACTCTTCACAACTTATCAATGGCTATAATCCATTTGGTATGAATAGTTTGTCGGTTTGGGCGTGGATGTTCTTATTTGGACATCTTGTTTGGGCTACGGGATTTATGTTCTTAATTTGATGGCGTGGATATTGGCAGGAGTTGATTGAAACTTTAGCATGGGCTCATGAACGCACACCTTTGGCCAATTTGATTCGATGGAGAGATAAACCGGTGGCTCTTTCCATTGTACAAGCAAGATTAGTTGGATTAGCCCACTTCTCAGTAGGTTATATATTCACATATGCGGCTTTCTTGATTGCCTCTACATCGGGCAAATTTGGTTAATTTTTTGTGTTGTCTTCGCGATAATCTCATTTCTTTCGATGGAAAAGGGAGTCCCCTTTTTATACACTTTTACATCTAGGATCCGACTTGTATCATTGATACTAATAGGAACTGAACCATTATGGCAAGGAAAAGTTTGATTCAGCGGGAGAAAAAAAGACAAAAATTGGAACAAAAATATCATTTGATTCGTCGATCCTCAAAAAAAGAAATAAGCAAAGTAGCATCGTTGAGTGATAAATGGGAAATTCATGGAAAGTTACAATCTCTACCACGTAATAGTGCACCTACACGTCTTCACCGACGTTGTTTTTTGACCGGAAGGCCGAGAGCTAACTATCGAGACTTTGGGTTATCCGGACACATACTTCGTGAAATGGTTCACACATGTTTGTTGCCGGGGGCAACAAGATCAAGTTGGTAAGGATAAAAAGATATTTTTTTCATTTCTATGATCATCATCGATCGTAGAGAGACCCTTTACCATTCTGTACAAATAGGTTATTCTATTTGTACAGATCTGGTAGAGGGCACATTCGCTTTTTGTTTGTCCATTCGTTCTCAGTCCTTTTCTTCGGCGCGGGGTAGAGCAGCTTGGTAGCTCGCAAGGCTCATAACCTTGAGGTCACGGGTTCAAATCCTGTCTCCGCAAAATTTGAATTTTGTCAAAAGTTTGAGGTTTGAATCTGTTAACTAGTAAGTTAATTAAATACTACATTATATTCGTTAATTTAGTTAATGTTAATGTTAGTAATTAGGTTTTTTTGTTTTGATTTTGAAGTGAGAAAAAAAAAAGACCGAGACGGATAGAATCACTACACTATCATCATACACTATAAACTATAAGCCAAATTCTTTATATTTAACATTCTCATAGTAAATTAAATAAAATTACTTTCCCTTGAGCGGATAGCGGGAATCGAACCCGCGTCTTCTCCTTGGCAAAGAGAAATTTTACCATTCGACTATATCCGCATTTTTTCCTTCTTTAGAAGGAATATGTCCCTAGTACATACATATATAATATATATGTGTGGATGATATTTGTGTAGAGTCGGACCCGATACTTTACTTCAAACTTCAAGTGAATTCCAATTTAATTCTTTATTTATTTTATTCAATTCATTCAAGAAATTTTAATTTGACCCCTCCCTATAATTTTTTTGTTTTAGTTATTTGTTTTTTTGTTTGTATTTTTTGTTTTTGGGGGGGGTTATTGTTATATTGTTTCAATTTTACTGTGTCTCACAACCCGTAAAGAATTCGGATTAGGGGGAGGGGTCATTTTTGGATCTGGAACAAATAGGTTCAAGAGATGAGAGAATTAAGGATACCCACCAGAAAGACTAATCCAATCCATAATGATGTACCAGAAAATACAATATTTTTGTTACTTGACCAACCATCGGGAGAAGCAAATACAACGGGTACGCTAATCAATAAGATTGATGAAGTAGCAATTAATGCAAAAACAGCCAATTGGAAAGCTATAGTCATATGTATAATCCTCCAAGCTATCAACAAACGAACTATACCATTTGATCC
>NC_080062.1:11655581-11660581 GCF_026212465.1 Amaranthus tricolor | reverse complement strand
GTGGTTCAGGACATCTCTCTTTCAAGGAGACAACGGGGATTCGACTTCCCCTGGGGGTAGGGTACTACAAAAGGAAGTTGATCATAGATTATGAATAAGCCTAAAATTGAATTGATTCTTCCTGGGTCGATGCCCGAGCGGTTAATGGGGACGGACTGTAAATTCGTTGGCAATATGTCTACGCTGGTTCAAATCCAGCTCGGCCCAATAATTCGCTCATCCATTATGAGATGAAGATATTTTATTTGTTCTTCCGAAAAGGATAATAAAAAGAATCCAATTTTCTGCTATATACTCTATTTTTTTTTGTTCAGGGAAATGGAAATTTTGATCTAGATTGAGATTATGTTATAATCTTTAAGTTTAAATATTTAAACTCTAAATAGAAAAAAAAAAAGAAAACCCTTTTTCTTTATTGAAAGATTTATTCTCACTTGATTTTGAAACAAGGAAAATTTACTAGTAATTGGTGTTGTTCTCACTAAAGTGTATATTCACGTGGAGATCAATATATCACTTGTGGCTCTGTTACAACACGAAAATGCTAACTCGAAATATTTTCAATCAAATCATAAAAAAACTGGATACTCTATACTGTAGTTCCCTGGGATTGTAGTTCAATTGGTTAGAGCACCGCCCTGTCAAGGCGGAAGCTGCGGGTTCGAGCCCCGTCAGTCCCGACGGATCCAATAATAAAATAAAAAAATATATCCACTCATCTTTCCACTTTTTTGGAAAAGGACAACAATAGAATTTGACTTTCAATAGGAATTCATTTGATGATTCTTAGTTATTTTTTCCTTTTGGATTTTTTAGTTGTTTCTTATCAAACAAATCGAATAATTTTCAGTATTTGAGCTAGAACTGATTCCTAGAAGAGATATTTAGTACTAGACTCATACCCATTTTTTTTTTGTTATTAAAATTATCTTGACAAAATACTTTTCCAATTAATCTTATCTCTCTTTCTGTTCCCAGTTTTGTCCCATCTGAATCATTAAGACTAACCAATTTCAAGTTCAAACATTTTATCTCATTCAAATTTCACGTTGAACTTTTCATATATGCGCCCTAGTATTCAATTCACGAAAAGGAGGAGCGATATTAAGAAAAGAAGGATCAAAGAAAGATCCTATCCCCTCCTTTTTAGACTCTTTGTAATGAAGTACTGAAGAATCCTTTTTTCGTTTTTTCTTAATTTTCCATTTTTAATTATTAATAATACTAAATAAAAAATAAGACTTTTGTTTGTAATTTTTTTTTTATTAAAGTTTTATTAAGTAAAAGTTCTAAGAACAAACATCCTAAAAAAATAATGAAAATGAATTTGCTAGAATATTCTATTTTATATTTATTGTTTTGGGGGTTTTGTAACCAGTGTGAGTGGAAAAGGAAAAGTGAAACTTCATTAGATGGTTGATTGTACAAGGAAGACGACAGATTATGGAAAAAGAATAAAAAAAAGAATGCTAAATAACGGAATTGTTGATTAGATGACAAATCCCATTTTTTTTTTTGGATTCAGTATGGATAAAAGATCTTCCTATGTTATACTATTCAATTCGCGACGGCGAATTGATATGATAGCTCAGATATTGTTATTCATGATATTAATCTGATTCAATATCATGAAGAAGTAATTCATTCCATTGAATTCAAATTTACAGGTAAAATTTTTATCATCTCTATGGGATTAAATCCCGAGTTAATGCGAAGTAAAAAAACGATGAGATTATGGAAGTAAATATTCTCGCATTTATTGCTACTGCACTATTCATTCTAGTTCCTACTGCTTTTTTACTTATTATTTATGTAAAAACGGTCAGCCAAAATGATTAATTTGAATGAAACTTGACTTCTTAGTTCTTTATAAATGATTGAAAAATCAAAATAAAATTCCAATTTCATTTATTAATTGAAATGAGCAGGCTAGAATCAGCAATATTCAATGAGATTTAATAGTATGGTAGAAAGATTCATATGAATCTTTCTACCATACTATTAATTCGATTAGTGTTTTTTTTTTCGTGTAGGAAGTTGTCCTATAACTCGAATAAAGATACAGACTTAATTGAATATCGATCAATCCACAATATATATCTTCATATATGGTATGTACATAGCGACCCCAATTCTCTTTTTTTGCTCCATCTATTTGATCCATTTGGATTCAGTCTGATCAATCCGAACTAATCGAAAGGCAACTCTTACCTTACGTTTATTTTATAGCTCGAATTCTGCGATTTCGGGTTCTTTAAAATATAAACGCAGTATCTGCCAAAAGAATCAAAGAAAGAAAAATATGGTATATCTTAAAAATATGGTATATCTTAATAAAAATAAAAAACCAACTTAGTAATCTTTTTTTATCATTGCCAACTCAAGAAGTAAAGTAATTGAATTGATTGACGAGTGGATAGATGCTTGAAAGAGTTCTATGGTGTGGAAACTTCTTCGATCTTTTTGAAATGAAAAAGAAATAGTAAACCTCATCCATTTTTAACACGTAAAACCCGATATGAAAGAAATCGATAAAGCACAACAAAATCAAATCTATTTCCTATCATCTAGATTTCATTTCGTTTCGAATCGAAATATAAACATGGGAATTAGTTAAATATTTCTTTTATTGACATTTCTTTATTATCTTTAATTAAAAATGAAAAACACTTTCTGGAGCGATCTATAAATCTAAAACAAATGATACAGTTTTATTCCTCAACTAAAAACTCAATGAGTAATTAATTAAGGAATATTTCTAGAGTCCACTTCTTCCCCATACTACAAGTGAAAGAGAAAACGTAAAGACTACCATTAAAGCAGCCCAAGCGAGACTTACAATATCCATGTGAATTATGTCCCCTATTTCTATGAATATGAAGGAATTATTCCATTATTGTTTACTAATAATAGTGAAATCCATGGTACAGAGTCAAAATTTTTTGGACTATCCATTTTGTACTATTAATTTAATGAACCAATCTAATACCTTAAGTACTCAGCGACTTTTTTGAGTTTGTATACAAACTCTATTTCGTCTTTCTTTTCCACAATTACTAATCCCCCCCGCTGACCAGTCAGTAACCAAAATGGAAGGGAATGAATGGGTCTCACGGTATTCCTTCCACTATTTACTAAAGTAAAAATCTTTCTATCCACAAGAATTTACAGAACTTTCACTTTTGAGAACTCTCGTATACTTAGAATAAAGTATGTATCAAGAAACCTCCTCCTCTCTTTCCCTTCGACTGGAGAATAATCCGCGAGTTCTAGGTTATATGAGTTATAGTAGTCGATAGTCGATAAGGGATTTATAGTTTTTTGTTTTGTTAATTAGAACCAGGCGACACCCGGATTTGAACTGGGGAACAAGGATTTGCAGTCCTCCGCCTTACCACTCGGCCATGCCGCCAAAACGATACAAAATAGAATAAACAAAAATATTATTTGGGATGGATTACTGAATTTTTTTTTTATTTATTGTACTTGCATTTTGAATCCCTTTTCCTTGCTATCCCTTACTAAAACCTAAAACTAAAATCTTTCTTTTGTTTTTTATTTTTGATTCGATCGATACCAAAAAATATGGACTTTCAGTTAAAAAAGTAAAAATTCATGATAAACATGAGAAATTGGAACCATTAACTATTGACTTAATTGCAATTTCATGAACGATTCCTCAATTTTGATTTCAAATTATGTTTACCTAATGACATAAGAAAATCAATATGATAACTCATTAGTATTGCGTCTTTTCAAGAAAAATGGAAAAATCTTTATTTCCTTTTTTCTTTTTCTCAATTTCAATTATAATAAAAATTATGAGTATATGTAAACCCCGGAACAAGAACAAAAATTACACAGACCGTCGAGTATCTTATATATGATATATAGATATCCGCACGTGTGAAAATTGACTATTTAATATAATAAACATAACCCGATTTACAATACAATCATATTTTACGAATTCTACAAAATAGTACTAAATAGGGAAAAAATATCTCTTTTCTCCGCAAATCCTTTTTGTATTGTAACCATACAATACAAAAGAAAGGGTCAAAAGATTGGTTAAATAAATCAACTCTATATTGTTTCTGATTATTCTGTCTTTATCTCGGCGAAGGGATCAAATTCTGTATCTGTTTATTTTTTGGTATCCAATCAGATTGGAATATCGAATATCATAATAATGGTCGAAATTGAACTGATATTCTATACTAAACTAAATTATATAAATCGAAAAATCTAATTTTAAGTATTTAAGTAGCAGAATTCTTTTTATAAAAATGTTTTATCAATTCCTTTCCTTTTGTATCTATTGCATTTTCAAATTTGAGTAGAATCTTTTATTTATTGCCCCGTTCATACGTATTTCATACATTTCGTATATTCATATATGGAGTTTTTGTGTCAAATTTTATGTGATTTAGTAAACAGAATATAAATTCCATCGGAGCTAGATCGATCTATATGATCCAATGAAGAATGAGCCAAAAATGGGATTTTTCAATAAATAGGGAATTGAGTTCAAATGCTACGGGATGGAAATGAAGGAATGTCTACAATTCCTGGATTTAATCAGATACAATTTGAAGGATTTTGTAGGTTCATTGATCAGGGCTTAACAGAAGAACTTTATAAGTTTCCAAAAATGGAAGATACAGACCAAGAAATTGAATTTCAATTATTTGTGGAAACATATCAATTGGCAGAACCTTTGATAAAAGAAAAAGATGCTGTGTATGAATCACTTACATATTCTTCTGAATTATATGTGTCCGCGGGATTAATTTGGAAAACTAGCGGGGAGATGCAAGAACAAACAATTTGGATTGGAAATATTCCTCTAATGAATTCCCTGGGAACTTTTATAGTAAATGGAATATACAGAATTGTGATCAATCAAATATTGCAAAGCCCGGGTATTTATTACCGATCCGAGTTGGACCATAATGGAATTTCGGTCTATACCGGCACCATAATATCAGATTGGGGAG
>NC_080062.1:11643081-11650581 GCF_026212465.1 Amaranthus tricolor | reverse complement strand
TAAAGGATTCAATGCAGACTTTGATGGGGATCAAATGGCTGTTCATGTACCTTTATCTTTGGAGGCTCAGGCGGAGGCGCGTTTACTTATGTTTTCGCATATGAATCTTTTGTCTCCAGCTATCGGGGATCCCATTTCCGTACCAACTCAAGATATGCTTATTGGACTCTATATATTAACGAGTGGGACTCGTCGAGGTATTTGTGCAAATAGGTATAATCCAGGGACTAAAAAAATATATCAAAATGATCAAATTAATAATAATAATTATCAGTATATGAAAGAACCCTTTTTTTGTAATTCCTATGATGTAATTGGAGCTTATCGTCAAAAAAGAATCAATTTAGATAGTCCTTTGTGGCTCCGGTGGCAGTTAGATCAACGCATTATTGCTTCAAAAGAAACTCCTATTGAAGTTCACTATGAATCTTTGGGTACCTATCATGAGATTTATGCGCACTATCTAATAATAAGAAGTGTCAAAAAAGAAATTCTTTTTATATACATTCGAACTACGGTTGGTCATATTTCTCTTTATCGAGAAATTGAAGAAGCTATACAAGGATTTTGTCAAGCCTGCTCATAGTATACTTAAATCATATTGTACCTAAGCTACGTAATTCTTCAATCCCAGCGGAATTTGAGTCTTTCGGGTTTAACTAGGATTCTAATTTGTGAAGTTTTAGGTGAATTAAGATCAAGAAAAGGAAGTTTTCGAATCACACTAACTCAACCCCATTCATTGTCGAATCCTACTCATCGGAATATGGAGGTACTTATGGCAGAACGGGCCAATTTGGTCTTTCACAATAAAGCGATAGATGGAATTGCCATGAAACGACTTATTAGTCGATTAATCGATCACTTTGGAATGGCATATACGTCACACATCCTGGATCAAGTAAAGACTCTGGGTTTCCAGCAAGCCACTGCTACATCCATTTCATTAGGAATTGATGATCTTTTAACAATACCTTCTAAAGGATGGCTAGTCCAAGATGCTGAACAACAAAGTTTGAGTTTGGAAAAACACCATTATTATGGGAATGTACACGCGGTAGAAAAATTACGTCAATCTATTGAGATATGGTATTCTACAAGTGAATATTTGCGACAAGAAATGAATCCTAATTTTAGGATGACTGACCCTTATAATCCAGTCTATATAATGTCTTTTTCGGGAGCTAGAGGAAATGTGTCTCAGGTACATCAATTAGTAGGTATGAGAGGATTAATGTCAGATCCACAAGGACAAATGATTGATTTACCTATTCAAAGCAATTTACGCGAAGGACTCTCTTTAACAGAATATATCATTTCTTGCTACGGAGCCCGCAAAGGAGTTGTGGATACTGCTGTACGAACATCAGACGCTGGATATCTCACGCGAAGGCTTGTCGAAGTAGTTCAACATATTGTTGTACGTAGAACGGATTGTGGCACTATTCGAGGTATTTCTGTAACTTCTCGGAACGGCATAATGCCGGAAAGAATTTTTATCCAAACATTAATCGGTCGTGTATTAGCAGATGATATATATATGGGTTCACGGTGCATTGCCACCCGAAACCAAGATATCGGGGTTGGACTTGTCAACCGATTCATAACGCTTCGAACCCAACCAGTATCCATTCGAACTCCTTTTACTTGTAGGAGTGCATCTTGGATCTGTCGATTATGCTATGGCCGGAGTCCGACTCACGGCGACCTGGTTGAATTGGGAGAAGCTGTGGGTATTATTGCGGGTCAATCTATTGGGGAACCTGGTACTCAACTAACATTAAGAACTTTTCATACGGGCGGAGTATTCACAGGGGGTACTGCAGAACATGTACGAGCCCCTTCTAATGGAAAAATCCAATTCAATGAGGATTTAGTTCATCCCACACGTACACGTCATGGACATCCCGCCTTTCTATGTTATATCGACTTGTATGTCACTATTGAGAGTGAAGATACTCTACATAATGTAAATATTCCGCCCAAAAGTTTTCTTTTAGTTCAAAACAATCAATATGTTGAATCCGAACAAGTGATTGCTGAAATTCGCGCGGGGACATCTAACTTGAATTTTAAGGAAAGGGTTCGAAAACATATTTATTCGGACTCAGAAGGAGAAATGCACTGGAGTACCGATGTGTACCATGCACCCGAATTTACATACGGTAATGTTCATCTCTTACCAAAAACAAGTCATTTATGGATATTATCCGGAAGGCCGTACAGATCGAGTGTAGTCCCCTTTTCGCTCTCCAAGGATCAAGATCAAACGAACATTCATTCTCTTTCTTTCGAACAAATAGATATTTCTAACCCCTCAGTCATTAATGATCAAATAAAAGAGAAATTATCGGACTCTTTTAGTAAAAAAGAGGATAGGATTCCTGATTATTCCGAACTTAATCTCATATATCCTGCAAAAAATTCTGATTTATTGGCAAAGAAACGAAGAAATAGATTCATTATTCCATTTCAATCGAATCAAGAACGAGAAAAAGACTTAAGGTACCGTTCTGGTCTCTCAATTGAAATACCTATAAATGGTATTTTTCGTAGAAATAGTATTTTTGCTTATTTCGATGATCCTCGATACCGAAGAAAGAGTTCGGGAATTACTAAATATGGGACTACAGAAATGCATTCAATCGTTAAAAAAGAGGATTTGATTGAGTATCGAGGAGTCAAAGAATTTCGACCAAAATACCAAATGAAAGTAGATCGGTTTTTTTTCATTCCCGAAGAAGTTCATATCTTACCCGGATCTTCGTCCATAATGGTACGCAACAATAGTATCATTGGAGTAGATACACAAATCACTTTAAATACAAGAAGCCGAGTGGGCGGAGTGGTCCGAGTGGAGAGGAAAAAAAAAAAGATTGAACTTAAAATTTTTTCTGGAGATATACATTTTCCTGGGGAGACAGATAAAATATCCCGACATAGTGGCATTTTGATACCACCAGGCAGAACAAATTCCAAGGACTCAAAAGATTTGAAAAATTGGATCTATGTCCAACGGATCACCCCTACTAAGAAAAAATCTTTTGTTTTGGTTCGACCCGTAGTCCCATATGAAATAACGGACGGTATCAATTTAACAACACTTTTCCCTCAGTATTTGTTGCAGGAAAGGGATAATGTGCAACTTCGAGTTGTCAATTATATCCTTTATGGAAATGGCAAAGCCACTCGAGAAATTTCTGACACAAGTATTCAATTAGTACGTACTTGTTTAGTATTGAATTGGAATCAAAATAAAAAAAGTTCTTCTATTGAAGAGGCCCGTGCTTCTTTTGTTGAAGTAAAAACAAACGGTATGATTCGAGATTTTCTAAGGATCCATTTAGTGAAATCCCATATTTCGTATATCGGGAAACGAGATGATCCATTATCAGAAAAAAATGAGGGATCAAATCATACCAATATGAATCCATTTTATTCCATTTATTCAAAGACAAAACTTCAACAATCATTTAACCAAAATCAAGGAACTGTTCGTACGTTGTTGGGTATAAACAAAGAATCTCAATTTTGTATAATTTTGTCATCATCCAAATGTTTTCGAATAGGTCCATTCCCATCCAAAGGTGTAAAATCTCACAAAGAATCAATTCAAAAAGATTCCCTAAGTTTAATTAGGAATTCGTTTGGTTCTTTAGGGACAGCCCTTCCAATTTCTCATTTTTTTTCATTTTACCATTTAATAACTCATAATCAGATCTCGGTAATTAATTATTTGCAACTTGACAATTTAAAACAAACCTTTCAACTAATTAAATTTCCGTATTATTTAATGGATGAAAATGGAAAAATTTATAATCCCGATCCATGCAGTAACATCATTTTGAATCCATTAAAATTGAATTGGTATTTTCTTCATTATAATTTTTGTGAAGAGACATCCACAAAAATTTATCTTGGACAATTTGTTTGTGAAAATGTATGTATGACCAAAAATGGACCATACTTAAAATCGGGTCAAGTTATAATTGTTCAATTTGACTCCGTAGTAATAAGATTGGCTAAGCCCTATTTGGCTACTCCGGGAGCAACAGTTCATGGTCATTATGGATCAATCGTTTATGAGGGGGATACATTAGTTACATTTATATATGAAAAATCGAGGTCTGGTGACATAACGCAAGGTCTTCCAAAGGTGGAACAAGTTTTAGAAGTTCGTTCCATTGATTCAATATCTATGAATCTAGAAAAGAGGATTGATGGTTGGAACGAACGTATAAGACGAATTCTTGGAATTCCTTGGGGATTCTTGATTGGGGCTGAGCTAACTATAGCGCAAAGTCGTATCTCTTTGGTTAATAAGATCCAAAAGGTTTATCGATCACAAGGGGTGCAGATACATAATAGGCATATAGAAATTATTGTACGTCAAATAACATCAAAAGTCTTGGTTTCAGAAGATGGAATGTCTAATGTTTTTTTGCCCGGAGAACTTATTGGATTGTTTCGGGCAGAACGAACGGGGCGCGCTTTGGACGAAGCAATATGTTATCGAGCTACCTTATTGGGAATAACTCGAGCATCTTTGAATACGCAAAGTTTTATATCCGAAGCGAGTTTTCAGGAAACTGCTCGAGTTTTAGCAAAAGCGGCTCTCCGGGGCCGTATCGATTGGTTGAAAGGACTAAAAGAAAATGTTGTTCTAGGGGGAATGATACCTGTTGGGACCGGATTCAAAGGAGTCGTACACCATTCAAGTCAACATAAGGGTATTCCGTTGAAAACAAAAAAAAAGAATCTATTCGAGGGAGAAATGAGAGATATTTTGTTTTACCACAGAGAATTATTTGATTCTTATCTTTCAAAGAATTTCTGTGATAGATCAAAACAACAATGATTTTTGGGGTTTAATAGAATAGATTCATCTTTTTTATCTTTTATGTATTTGTTATGGTTATTTAATTTAGTAATAAAAAAATTAGTAAAAAAATAAAGAAATTCAAAAAATAACGAAATAGAAAGGAATTAATGGTTTGCGTTGTATATCAATGGCCAATCCGTGGTAGAAAAGAAGGTTCCCTTGGAACAATTATTTATTTCAGAATACCTCATCTCTTTATTAAAAAAATAAAAAAAAGAGAAAGTGTGGGGAGAAATGACAAGAAGATATTGGAACATCAATTTGGAAGAGATGATGGAAGCGGGAGTTCATTTTGGTCACGGTACTCGTAAATGGAATCCTAGAATGTCGCCTTATATCTCTACAAAATGTAAAGGTATTCATATTATAAATCTTACTAGAACTGCTCGTTTTTTATCAGAGGCTTGTGATTTAGTTTTTGATGCATCAAGTAGAGGAAAACAATTTTTAATTGTAGGGACAAAAAATAAAGCAGCTGATTCAGTAGCATGGGCTGCAATAAGGGCTCGCTGTCATTATGTTAATAAAAAGTGGCTGGGGGGTATGTTAACGAATTGGTCCACGACAGAAACGCGACTTCAAAAATTCAGGGACTTGAGAATGGAACAAAAGACAGGGAGACTCGCTCGTCTTCCAAAGAGAGACGCAGCCGTGGTGAAGAGACAATTATCTCACTTGCAAACATATTTGGGCGGGATCAAGTATATGACAGGATTACCGGATATTGTAATCATCGTTGATCAACAAGAAGAATATACAGCCCTTCGAGAATGTATTACTTTGGGAATTCCAACGATTTGTTTAATCGATACAAATTGTGACCCGGATCTCGCAGATATTTCGATTCCGGCAAACGATGACGCTATAGCTTCAATTCGATTAATTCTTACTAAATTAGTATTTGCAATTTGTGAAGGTCGCTCTAGCTATATAAGAAATCCTTGATTCATAATAAAATCAAAAACGGATTTGCTAAGTTCTATATCGGTTCCTATATCCTGAATCTCAAAAACTAGTTAAAAACTTGGAATATGATATTATTTAATTTTATTTAATTAATCGGTATTTTAAATAGAAAATTAAAGTAAACAAGTCGAGAAAGCGATGGTTGAATCAAAATAATTTTTTTTTTAAGTTATATTTCTGTCAGAGGACAATATGAATATTCCATCATATTCACTTAACACACTAAAGGGGTTATATGATATATCTGGTGTGGAAGTAGGCCAACATTTCTATTGGCAAATAGGAGGTTTCCAAATTCATGGTCAAGTACTATGTATACATTTCAAACTCAGTTCCCTTCCTAGGGGGAACTCGAACAAAGTTGAATACTCAATGGATTCAACTCTTATTGTATAAGTATAAACATTTCAGTATAGAAATGAATGAATAATATTTTTTATCTTATACCTCCATTCATTTAGGTATAATTTCCATTCCATTTAGATAGTCTTATAACCAAAATCATTCATCATTGGCCAAATTATGAATACAAATAATATCCAAATACCAAACACGCCCCCTATAGACTCCTGATAAAGTAGAAGAATCTCTTGGTAAGATCAAAGAAAGGACTTTTTCTTCCGCCGTAAAGAATTCTTCCAAAAATTCTGAACCTAATCTTTTCAAAAAAGCACGTACAGTACTTTTATGTTTACGAGACAAAGTTCTAGCACAAGAAAGTCGAAGTATATATTTTATTCGATATAAACTTTTTTTTCTTGAAGAGCCACTATAATAATGAGAAAGATTTCGGCATATACGTCCAAATCGGTCAATAATATCAGCATCGGATAAATCGGTCCAGACCGACTTACTAATGGGATGACCTAATCCATTACAAAATTTTGCTTTAGCCAACGAGCCAACCAGAGGAATAATTGGAACTATGGTATCAAACTTCTTAATAATATTATCTACTATAAATGAATTTTCTAACATTTGACTCCGTATTACTGAAGAATTGAGTCCCACATTTGAAATAAAACCCATAAAGTCGAGGGAATAGTTTGATAATTGATTGATATAGATTCTTCTTGGTTGAGACCACACAGAAAAATGACATTGCCAGAAAGCAATAAAGTAATATTTCCATTTATACATTAGAAAGGATGTCCCTTTTGAAGACAGAAGGCATTTTCCTTGATACCGAACATAATGCAGAAAAGGTTCTTTGAAAAGCCATAGGATAACCCCAAAAACCTTAACTTTGACTTTTACTAGATATTTTAGCTTTCCGTAAAAATGGATTCGTTCAAGAAGGGCTCCAAAAGACGTTGATCGTAAATAAGAGGATTGCTTGCGTAGAATAACAAAAAGGGATTCGTATTCATATACAACAAGATTATATAGGAACAAAAATAATCTTCGATTCCTTTTTGAAAAAGGGGAAATGGATTCTTTTGGCCGAATAAGACTATTCCAATTACGATACTCGTAAAGAAAGTATCGTAATAAATGCAAGGAAGAGGCATCTTTCAACCAATAGCGAAGAGTTTGAACCAAGATTTCTAGATGGGCAGGGTAAGGTATTAATATATCTAACACATAATTTAAATGTAAGAATTTGTCCTCTAAAAAAGGAAATATTGAATGAATTGATCTCAAATTTTTAG
>NC_080062.1:11620581-11635581 GCF_026212465.1 Amaranthus tricolor | reverse complement strand
ACGAGCATGAAGAAATTAACGATACTTCTTTATCTTTTGAGTTGTTCTGCCGGATCGGTCGCTCAAGATCTTTGGTCTCTACCCGGACCCGATGAAAAAAATGGGATCACTTCTTATGGACTCGTTGAGAATGATTCTTATCTAGTTCATGGCCTATTAGAAGTAGAAGGCGCTCTGGTGGGATCCTCACGGACAGAAAAAGATTGCAGTCAGAATGATCGAGTGACGTTGTTTCTTCGGTCCGAACTAAGGGATCCTTTAGATATGATGCAAAATGGATCTTGTTCTATCCTTGATCATAGATTTCTCTATGAAAAATACGAATCGGAATTGGAAGAAGGGGAAGGAGCCCTCGATCCGCAACAGATAGAGGAGGATTTATTCAATCACATAGTTTGGGCTCCTAGAATATGGAACCCCTGGGGCTTTCTATTTGATTGTATCGAAAGGCCCAATGAATTGGGATTTCCCTATTGGGCCGGGTCATTTCGGGGCAAGCGGATCATTTATGATAAAGAGGATGAGCTTCAAGAGAATGAGTCGGAGTTCTTGCAGAGTGGAACCATGCAGTACCAGACACGAGATAGATTTTCCAAAGAACAGGGATTTTTTCGAATAAGCCAATTCATTTGGGACCCCTCAGATCCACTCTTTTTCCTATTCAAAGATCAGCCCTTTGGCTCTGTGTTTTCACATCGTGAATTCTTTGCAGATGCAGAGATATCAAAGGGGCTTCTTACTTCCCAAATGAATCCTCCTATATCTATATTTCAACGCTGGTTTCTCAAGAATACGCAAGAAAAGCACTTTGAATTGTTGATTAATCGCCAGAGATGGCTTAGAACCAACAGCTCATTATCGAATGGATCTTTCCGTTCTAATACTCTATCCGAGAGTTATCAGTATTTATCAAATCTGTTCCTATCTAACGGAACACTATTGGATCAAATGACAAAGACATTGTTGAGAAAAAGATGGCTTTTCCCGGATGAAATGAAAATTGGATTCATGCAAGAGTAGAAAGATTTCCCATTAGATAGAGAAGATCACCAAGATTTCGTGATCCGCTGCCGAACTTATTCCAATTCCAAGATCTCGGATCGAATTAATATTGATCCGAGATCTTGGAATTGCTCATTCAATGAGCATTCTCAATATTATGCCTTGAAGAGGACTCGAACCTCCACGCTCTTGAGCACGAGATTTTGAGTCTCGCGTGTCTACCATTTCACCACCAAGGCATCTTGAAAGTGATTCGTATTCCATGAATATGATATCTATCTAGTGTGATGTATGGAATATATAACAAAGGTGGAGTGTTGGAGTATTTCTATTGATCGGTCATATAGGCCAGGGTCGGACATCCAATTGCTTCGATTTGAATTATCCGGAGGATACCTTATCCTTATATATATCAAAAAGATGGATAATCAACCCTATTTTTCGATTCAATAGAAGCCTAAAGAGATGAATAGGGTCCCAAATAACGAGAGATGTAAAAAGCGGGTCCGATTTCGCCTATTCCTAATCCTATATGGAATGGAACGACGCGGGGATCCATATGTAAACATAGTATCTATTTAGATACGCTCGAATGACCCCTTCTCATAATGAGCATGTATATAACCCTATTCTGGTCCGGTATGGAATGAACTTATAATCATGGAATCGACTCGATCATCAGATTCTAGATTATAAGTTCATAACCCTAGCCCATTCCCATTTTGGGCGGAACAGATCTACTAAATTCTTTGATTCCAGTTAGTAAGAGTAAGAGGGATCTTAAACTAAGAAATAGACTCTAGAAGCTAAAAAAGGGTATCCTGAGCAATTGTAATAATCGGGTTCATTGATATTCCTGGTATAGTAGATGCTATCACACATAGGGCGCGAAGAATAAGACTAAAAAGGGGTTATTTGCTTTATTTTTCATCTATCTTTTTTTTTTTCAAAATAGAATTATATATAATTCTATTTTGTATAATTCTATTTTGAAAAAAAAAAGATAGAATAAATTCAAAAGAGAAATCAAATAATAAGATTCAGTTATCAATGGAAACGGAAAGAGAGGGATTCGAACCCTCGGTACGAATAACTCGTACAACGGATTAGCAATCCGACGCTTTCGTCCACTCAGCCATCTCTCCCCGTTGAAAATAGTAATAGTCAAATATTAAATAAAAAATTTCGAAAAATTTGAAAATTATGTAAAAAATATGTAATAAACTCAAATTAATTAGACTAAAATAAAAAAATTCAAAATATATATAATCTATATATAACCAAAATATATAATATATATATAACACAATATTATATATAACATAATATATATATACAAAATATACAAGTTGTATTGTGTAAGACAACATTAAGTACAAGTTTTATTTGAAATTTTCATAATTATATTAAAAATTAAAAAGAAAAAAAAAGACTGAATATTTAATATTAATTAATAGAAAAATAGAATATTTAATTAAATACTTCTTCGCCCGAAAGGGACTCTTTTTTGATTCCCACGGCCTGGCCTGATCAATACCTCGCCAGGCCCTTTTTGTTTTAATGAATTCTAGGGATTCTATAGAATAAAGAAAATGATTTAGTTGATAATGATCATAAAAAATTCCTTCAAGAAAAAATAGAACTTTTTTTTTTTTAGTTATTTAACTATAACTTTTTAAAATCTGATTAAAACTCATAAAATCCTCCTACAAAAAGTGTCAATACTCTAAATTTCATGATTCTTTTCGAATCCTGTCTTGATTACATCCAATTTCAGTGTTCGACAAAAGTTTTATTTGGATACAATAATCCAACTGTAGCGGGTATAGTTTAGTGGTAAAAGTGTGATTCGTTCTATTAACCCCTTAATAGTTAAGGGGTCTACCGGTTTGATTACTATTCCGATCAAAAACTTTATTTCTTAAAAGGAATTAATCCTTTCCCTCTCAATGAAAAAATTGAGGAAAATTATACATTCTCGTGATTTGGATCCAAAACTCAATTATATTAGAAAGTGGAATTTTTGGATTATGAAGTTACGAAACATAAAATTTTGTTGAATTGGATGAATACTTCCAATTGAATGAGTATAAGGAAGAGATCTATGGATAAAGATAGAAAAAAGGGTTTCTAATCGTAACTAAATCTTCTAGTTTTTTATAGAGAAGCAAAATAGCTATTAAATGATGACTTTAGTTTACTAGAGGCTTCAATCAACATATTTCTTTTTTTAGCTTAGCTCGGTAGAAACAAAAGACTTTTCCTTAGGATTCTCTCAAATAGAAATAGAGAACGAAGTAACTAGAAAGATTGTTAGAATCGCCTCTTCTAGAGGGATCATCTAGAAAGTAAGTTGTTTTGAATTGAATGCATTCATGCAAAAAACTGACATAGATGTTATGGGTGATTTTTTCTTTTGTAATTTTATTCCCGCCTTAGATTAGGGTCTGGGAATTGCTCCTTTTTCCATAAAGGAGCCGAATGAAACCAAAGTTTCATGTTCGGTTTTGAATTAGAGACGTTAAAATTCATAAATCAACGTCGACTATAACCCCTAGCCTTCCAAGCTAACGATGCGGGTTCGATTCCCGCTACCCGCTCCATTCTGTATTAATTAATGCATCATTGAATTAAATACGCAATTCAAACAAAAAATTCACATCTCCCATCACATACAATCCGATTCTTTTTTGGAAACACAAAATAAGAAAAAATCCGAAAAATCGGAATGAAAAGCGTCCATAGTCTAATGGATAGGACATGGGTCTTCTAAACCTTGGGTATAGGTTCAAATCCTATTGGACGCAATTTATTTCCATATATTTTTTTTAGATATCCATGTGAAAAAGGGTATTTTCTTTTTTATTTAATAATACAAAAAATTCAGAGGGTTCAGAGGGATGGATTTCTTTACGCTTGTTCCTGAAGTCGAAAGCGTTCCATCTGTTCTTGAATAGCTTCTTTTAAAAGGGCTTCTGCGTCTTCAGTAAATGTCTTGGTAGAAGATATAATTTCTTGGAACTCCGGTTTATTAGTTTTTACATAAGTACGTAATTCAACAATAAATTTCCTTACTTGCTCAAGTTCTAATGAATCAAGATAACCATTCGTTCCGGTATATATAGTCAATACCTGTTCTTCGACCTTGAGAGGAGCTGATTGGGGTTGTTTCAGTAATTCACGTAATCGTTGCCCTCTTGCCAACTGATTCTGAGTAGCTTTATCAAGATCAGAAGCAAATTGGGCAAAGGCTTCTAATTCTGCAAATTGGGCCAGTTCCAGTTTTAATTTACCAGCTACTTGTTTCATAGCTTTAATTTGAGCTGCGGACCCCACCCTAGAAACAGAAATACCCACATTAATTGCTGGTCTGATTCCAGCATTGAATAGATCGGCGGATAAAAATATTTGTCCATCTGTAATGGAAATTACATTCGTAGGAATATAAGCCGAAACATCTCCTGATTGGGTCTCGACTATTGGTAAAGCAGTCATACTTCCTTCACCTAAACGAGAACTTAATTTAGCGGCTCTTTCCAAAAGTCGTGAATGCAAATAAAAAACATCTCCTGGATAAGCTTCACGACCAGGCGGTCTTCGTAATAGAAGAGACATTTGGCGATAGGCTTGTGCTTGTTTGGAAAGATCATCATAAATGATTAAAGTGTGTCGTTCACGGTACATAAAATATTCCGCCAGCGCCGCTCCGGTATAAGGAGCCAGATACTGTAATGTAGCGGGGGAATCCGCTGTTTCGGCTACCACAATAGTGTACTCCATTGCTCCCCTTTCCTGGAAGGTAGTAACTACCTGCGCCACAGAAGATGCTTTTTGACCAATAGCTACATAAACACATATTACATTTTGTCCTTGTTGATTAAGAATCGTATCTGTGGCTACGGCTGTTTTACCAGTTTGTCTATCCCCAATAATTAATTCTCGCTGGCCACGTCCTACAGGGATCATTGAATCAATAGCAATAAGTCCGGTTTGAAGAGGCTCATATACGGAACGTCTCGAAATAATACCGGGAGCGGGAGATTCAATTAACCGAGATTCCGAAGCCGAAATTTCACCCCTACCATCAATAGGTTTAGCTAGGGCATTTATAACACGACCCAAATAAGCTTCACTCACAGGTATCTGAGCAATTCTTCCTGTTGCTTTTACAGAACTTCCTTCTTGTATCAGCAAACCATCACCCATTAATACAACACCAACATTATTGGATTCCAAATTCAAAGCAATGCCTATTGTCCCCTCTTGAAATTCTACTAATTCACCTGCCATTACTTCATCAAGACCGTGAATACGAGCAATGCCGTCACCTACTTGAAGTACGGTACCGGTATTTACAACCTTTACTTCTCGATTATATTGTTCAATACGTTCACGGATAATATTGCTAATTTCGTCTGCTCGAATGGTTACCATGAGTCTTTCTTAATTCTTTATTTCTTTCTTTTTTTTTTTTATTATTGGAAACAAAAAAATAATACCTACAATCGAATAGAAGGACTAATCGGTTATTTCGTTCATCGCACCAAACATGCCAATATTAGCGTTGATGGTCCGTAAATGTAATTCGTTGTTTAAACAACTATTCAGAGTTCCTAGAGCTCCTTGTAAGGCTTGTTGGAAAACCCGTTGTCGGACTTGATTAATCGCTTTTTGTTGTTCAAACTGAATGGTCTCATTTTTGTAATTTTCTAATTGTTCTAAAGTTTTATAAGTTGAATTAATCAAATTGATTTTTTCGCGTTCTATTTCAGAATATCCATTCACTCGAAACTGATCCGCTTCCATTTCGACTTTTTTTAAACGAGCCCTGGCTTTTTCAAGCTGTTCAATGGCTTTTCCGCGTAGTTCTTCTGAATTTCGAATAGTACTCAAGATTCTCTGTTTTCGATTATCTAATAAATCATTTAATGAAAGTAGATTATCTTTCCATTCATTTCAAAACGTTCATGATCCCTTCCCGAACCAAACTTGAATCTTTCAATTCATTTGGCTCTCACGCTCAATTACTTCAATTATTTCGGGCAAATTTCCATACCTTTTTTGAATGTAATGAACCTATCCTCTCTTCTCTGGTCATGTTCCACAAAAAATGGAAACGAATCACTAATCAAGACTAGAATATTTGGAGGACTCTTCTGACCCAAACAAAAAAATAGAAATATATTTATATATTTTAAGTATTAAATATAAGTATTAAGTAATTGTCAGCAAAGTTGTTTTTTTTCTTCAAATCCAATTTTTTTTTACTTTATACGTAGGTCGTCGACTCAGCCTTTGGCATTTATTTACTTAAAATATATTCTTAAGTAAATAAAAAGGATAAACCTTTTTCCAATACCAATAAAAAAAGAAAAAAAGGATTCAAATCTTTTTATCGACATGAGTGTTATATATCGAAAAATTTATAACGATTTTAAAATACGTCTCGGTATTAAGTATCAATATAATGGTAGTAAAGAATACCCTGCTGTGCTTCGACTTCAAACAATTTAAGCTTTAACCATGTTAATGGTCCTACATTATTGGTTAATAGAGAATCAAAGTATATTTCCCAACAAATCACGAAATGCTATGGTTCTTACATATGATTTCTTTATTTATTATTGATTCAGAAGTCATTCGTGAAATCATGCACCTTAGAATTTCGCTTTAATTATAAAGACAAAAAGAGGTACAGTTGGTTGAATCCAACCTATTTTTGAAATAAACAACCCGCACACACTCCCTTTCCAAAAAAAATCAATACACCAAGAACTACACTTAGATTTATTAGATTTGTTGCTAAAATATCGGTATTAAACCCGAAACTCCCGGCGGATGGCCAGTGACCCAAGAAAACGAAAGAATCGGTTACATTTTTCATATGATCTCCTCTTATAAATAAACTACAAAAATCATTGTATTATTTCACTTCGTTGGTACTTAATAAATATAAAATAAATAAAAAAAGTTTTGAAAAATTATTTTTTATTTATTTTATATTGAGATTCCCTAATTTCCAATAAGAATAATACTTCATTTTTTGGAATAGAATTCTTAATATTAATTAGGTACTAGGTTTCATGCGAATTGCGAAATACCTCCTTTGTTGCAAGACTTCGCCTTGGAACTTACGAAGGGGAAGGAAGGAAGAAAGCGAGTGGGTAACACTAATTCTTCATCCTCAAATAAGTCCTTCCCGTGGGTTATTTTCGCAACGAATGAGTAATTGTGTAGGAGCGATATTTTACTATAAATGTGAAAAAGCAACCTGCAAATCCAAGACTATAAAAGAAATATGTATTTATCATATTTCTTTTTTGAGATTAAACAAAAGGATTCGCAAATAAAAGCGCTAATGCTACAACCAATCCATAAATTGTTAAAGCTTCCATAAAAGCTAAACTAAGTAATAAAGTACCTCGTATTTTTCCCTCTGCTTCGGGCTGTCTCGCAATACCTTCTACAGCTTGTCCCGCAGCAGTACCTTGACCAACTCCAGGTCCAATAGAAGCAAGCCCTACAGCCAATCCAGCAGCAATAACGGAAGCGGCAGAAATCAATGGATTCATGATAAGTTCCTCACACACAAAAAAAAGAAATGGTTAATGATACAATCAACCAATGCATTAGGACTTAATTATTCCGTTAGTAATATTCATCCAGTCGAAATAACTAAAATAAAAACGCCAAATTGAAATAATAAATAATAATATTATTGAATCATTCGATCATTAGAAAGACTTAATCTTTTTTTAGTTCCTATTTGTTGAGTCTTTCTGAATTAATACAACCCGAGTTTTCCATTTATTTTTTCTAATCATTAATCATTCTTCGATCTTTTTCGTTATTTGATCTGTTTATTCATTCAATTCGCAGTCCTAAACAAAACGGAAGGACTTCAGTTTGGTATCCGAAATTTAAGAAATTTAAGTAGGGCAAATGAAATATTCATTCATATATAACTTGCCAATCTCTAATATAAAATATACATATGTTTCTTCAATAACGTAAACCGGCGATTCTATTTTTAATTCAATCGGATTTTCTAATCATTCTTCGAACCATCTAATCTGCAAGAATTAACTTAAATAGTCATTAGATTCCACATACCTGCGGCACCCCCTCTCTACTAACCAACGCCTTCTTTTCTTTTTTATTTTACACTTCTCGCTCGAATCTTTTTTTTTCTATTCCGGTTAGACTGTATGAATTTTGACATTTATATGTTCTAGATAACATAGATTATCTTGATAGAATATCTTGATACATAGATATATTACCTGGATCTAAACTAAACGATAGACTCTTCCTAACACTAATCAATGATGACCCTCCATGGATTCGCCTATATAAGCTGCAGCTAAAGTTGCAAAAATAAGAGCCTGAATACCACTTGTAAATAATCCAAGAAACATCACAGGTATAGGAACCACTAAAGGTACTAAAGAAACAAGAACAACAACTACTAATTCATCCGCTAATATATTTCCGAAAAGTCGAAAACTAAGTGATAGAGGTTTTGTGAAATCTTCTAAGATGTTAATGGGTAAAAGAATTGGGGTTGGTTGAATGTATTTACCAAAATAACTTAATCCTCTTTTTGTAAGACCCGCATAGAAATAGGCTACTGACGTGAGTAAAGCTAAAGCAACAGTCGTATTTATATCATTGGTGGGTGCGGCTAACTCCCCATGAGGTAATTGTATGATTTTCCAAGGCAAAAGAGCCCCTGACCAATTCGAAACAAAAATAAATAGAAACATAGTCCCAATAAAGGGAACCCAAGGACGATACTCTTCTCCAATTTGAGTTTTGCTCACGTCTCGAATGAATTCAAGGACATATTCAAAGAAATTTTGACCGCCAGTCGGAATAGTTTGTGGACTCCGAACAGCTATAGCAGCTGAACCTAATAAGATAGCAATTACAACCCAAGAAGTTATAAGTACTTGACCATGAATTTGGAAACCTCCTATTTGCCAATAGAAATGTTGGCCTACTTCCACACCAGATATATCATATAACCCCTTTAGTGTGTTAAGTGAATATGATGGAATATTCATATTGTCCTCTGACAGAAATATAACTTAAAAAAAAAATTATTTTGATTCAACCATCGCTTTCTCGACTTGTTTACTTTAATTTTCTATTTAAAATACCGATTAATTAAATAAAATTAAATAATATCATATTCCAAGTTTTTAACTAGTTTTTGAGATTCAGGATATAGGAACCGATATAGAACTTAGCAAATCCGTTTTTGATTTTATTATGAATCAAGGATTTCTTATATAGCTAGAGCGACCTTCACAAATTGCAAATACTAATTTAGTAAGAATTAATCGAATTGAAGCTATAGCGTCATCGTTTGCCGGAATCGAAATATCTGCGAGATCCGGGTCACAATTTGTATCGATTAAACAAATCGTTGGAATTCCCAAAGTAATACATTCTCGAAGGGCTGTATATTCTTCTTGTTGATCAACGATGATTACAATATCCGGTAATCCTGTCATATACTTGATCCCGCCCAAATATGTTTGCAAGTGAGATAATTGTCTCTTCACCACGGCTGCGTCTCTCTTTGGAAGACGAGCGAGTCTCCCTGTCTTTTGTTCCATTCTCAAGTCCCTGAATTTTTGAAGTCGCGTTTCTGTCGTGGACCAATTCGTTAACATACCCCCCAGCCACTTTTTATTAACATAATGACAGCGAGCCCTTATTGCAGCCCATGCTACTGAATCAGCTGCTTTATTTTTTGTCCCTACAATTAAAAATTGTTTTCCTCTACTTGATGCATCAAAAACTAAATCACAAGCCTCTGATAAAAAACGAGCAGTTCTAGTAAGATTTATAATATGAATACCTTTACATTTTGTAGAGATATAAGGCGACATTCTAGGATTCCATTTACGAGTACCGTGACCAAAATGAACTCCCGCTTCCATCATCTCTTCCAAATTGATGTTCCAATATCTTCTTGTCATTTCTCCCCACACTTTCTCTTTTTTTTATTTTTTTAATAAAGAGATGAGGTATTCTGAAATAAATAATTGTTCCAAGGGAACCTTCTTTTCTACCACGGATTGGCCATTGATATACAACGCAAACCATTAATTCCTTTCTATTTCGTTATTTTTTGAATTTCTTTATTTTTTTACTAATTTTTTTATTACTAAATTAAATAACCATAACAAATACATAAAAGATAAAAAAGATGAATCTATTCTATTAAACCCCAAAAATCATTGTTGTTTTGATCTATCACAGAAATTCTTTGAAAGATAAGAATCAAATAATTCTCTGTGGTAAAACAAAATATCTCTCATTTCTCCCTCGAATAGATTCTTTTTTTTTGTTTTCAACGGAATACCCTTATGTTGACTTGAATGGTGTACGACTCCTTTGAATCCGGTCCCAACAGGTATCATTCCCCCTAGAACAACATTTTCTTTTAGTCCTTTCAACCAATCGATACGGCCCCGGAGAGCCGCTTTTGCTAAAACTCGAGCAGTTTCCTGAAAACTCGCTTCGGATATAAAACTTTGCGTATTCAAAGATGCTCGAGTTATTCCCAATAAGGTAGCTCGATAACATATTGCTTCGTCCAAAGCGCGCCCCGTTCGTTCTGCCCGAAACAATCCAATAAGTTCTCCGGGCAAAAAAACATTAGACATTCCATCTTCTGAAACCAAGACTTTTGATGTTATTTGACGTACAATAATTTCTATATGCCTATTATGTATCTGCACCCCTTGTGATCGATAAACCTTTTGGATCTTATTAACCAAAGAGATACGACTTTGCGCTATAGTTAGCTCAGCCCCAATCAAGAATCCCCAAGGAATTCCAAGAATTCGTCTTATACGTTCGTTCCAACCATCAATCCTCTTTTCTAGATTCATAGATATTGAATCAATGGAACGAACTTCTAAAACTTGTTCCACCTTTGGAAGACCTTGCGTTATGTCACCAGACCTCGATTTTTCATATATAAATGTAACTAATGTATCCCCCTCATAAACGATTGATCCATAATGACCATGAACTGTTGCTCCCGGAGTAGCCAAATAGGGCTTAGCCAATCTTATTACTACGGAGTCAAATTGAACAATTATAACTTGACCCGATTTTAAGTATGGTCCATTTTTGGTCATACATACATTTTCACAAACAAATTGTCCAAGATAAATTTTTGTGGATGTCTCTTCACAAAAATTATAATGAAGAAAATACCAATTCAATTTTAATGGATTCAAAATGATGTTACTGCATGGATCGGGATTATAAATTTTTCCATTTTCATCCATTAAATAATACGGAAATTTAATTAGTTGAAAGGTTTGTTTTAAATTGTCAAGTTGCAAATAATTAATTACCGAGATCTGATTATGAGTTATTAAATGGTAAAATGAAAAAAAATGAGAAATTGGAAGGGCTGTCCCTAAAGAACCAAACGAATTCCTAATTAAACTTAGGGAATCTTTTTGAATTGATTCTTTGTGAGATTTTACACCTTTGGATGGGAATGGACCTATTCGAAAACATTTGGATGATGACAAAATTATACAAAATTGAGATTCTTTGTTTATACCCAACAACGTACGAACAGTTCCTTGATTTTGGTTAAATGATTGTTGAAGTTTTGTCTTTGAATAAATGGAATAAAATGGATTCATATTGGTATGATTTGATCCCTCATTTTTTTCTGATAATGGATCATCTCGTTTCCCGATATACGAAATATGGGATTTCACTAAATGGATCCTTAGAAAATCTCGAATCATACCGTTTGTTTTTACTTCAACAAAAGAAGCACGGGCCTCTTCAATAGAAGAACTTTTTTTATTTTGATTCCAATTCAATACTAAACAAGTACGTACTAATTGAATACTTGTGTCAGAAATTTCTCGAGTGGCTTTGCCATTTCCATAAAGGATATAATTGACAACTCGAAGTTGCACATTATCCCTTTCCTGCAACAAATACTGAGGGAAAAGTGTTGTTAAATTGATACCGTCCGTTATTTCATATGGGACTACGGGTCGAACCAAAACAAAAGATTTTTTCTTAGTAGGGGTGATCCGTTGGACATAGATCCAATTTTTCAAATCTTTTGAGTCCTTGGAATTTGTTCTGCCTGGTGGTATCAAAATGCCACTATGTCGGGATATTTTATCTGTCTCCCCAGGAAAATGTATATCTCCAGAAAAAATTTTAAGTTCAATCTTTTTTTTTTCCTCTCCACTCGGACCACTCCGCCCACTCGGCTTCTTGTATTTAAAGTGATTTGTGTATCTACTCCAATGATACTATTGTTGCGTACCATTATGGACGAAGATCCGGGTAAGATATGAACTTCTTCGGGAATGAAAAAAAACCGATCTACTTTCATTTGGTATTTTGGTCGAAATTCTTTGACTCCTCGATACTCAATCAAATCCTCTTTTTTAACGATTGAATGCATTTCTGTAGTCCCATATTTAGTAATTCCCGAACTCTTTCTTCGGTATCGAGGATCATCGAAATAAGCAAAAATACTATTTCTACGAAAAATACCATTTATAGGTATTTCAATTGAGAGACCAGAACGGTACCTTAAGTCTTTTTCTCGTTCTTGATTCGATTGAAATGGAATAATGAATCTATTTCTTCGTTTCTTTGCCAATAAATCAGAATTTTTTGCAGGATATATGAGATTAAGTTCGGAATAATCAGGAATCCTATCCTCTTTTTTACTAAAAGAGTCCGATAATTTCTCTTTTATTTGATCATTAATGACTGAGGGGTTAGAAATATCTATTTGTTCGAAAGAAAGAGAATGAATGTTCGTTTGATCTTGATCCTTGGAGAGCGAAAAGGGGACTACACTCGATCTGTACGGCCTTCCGGATAATATCCATAAATGACTTGTTTTTGGTAAGAGATGAACATTACCGTATGTAAATTCGGGTGCATGGTACACATCGGTACTCCAGTGCATTTCTCCTTCTGAGTCCGAATAAATATGTTTTCGAACCCTTTCCTTAAAATTCAAGTTAGATGTCCCCGCGCGAATTTCAGCAATCACTTGTTCGGATTCAACATATTGATTGTTTTGAACTAAAAGAAAACTTTTGGGCGGAATATTTACATTATGTAGAGTATCTTCACTCTCAATAGTGACATACAAGTCGATATAACATAGAAAGGCGGGATGTCCATGACGTGTACGTGTGGGATGAACTAAATCCTCATTGAATTGGATTTTTCCATTAGAAGGGGCTCGTACATGTTCTGCAGTACCCCCTGTGAATACTCCGCCCGTATGAAAAGTTCTTAATGTTAGTTGAGTACCAGGTTCCCCAATAGATTGACCTGCAATAATACCCACAGCTTCTCCCAATTCAACCAGGTCGCCGTGAGTCGGACTCCGGCCATAGCATAATCGACAGATCCAAGATGCACTCCTACAAGTAAAAGGAGTTCGAATGGATACTGGTTGGGTTCGAAGCGTTATGAATCGGTTGACAAGTCCAACCCCGATATCTTGGTTTCGGGTGGCAATGCACCGTGAACCCATATATATATCATCTGCTAATACACGACCGATTAATGTTTGGATAAAAATTCTTTCCGGCATTATGCCGTTCCGAGAAGTTACAGAAATACCTCGAATAGTGCCACAATCCGTTCTACGTACAACAATATGTTGAACTACTTCGACAAGCCTTCGCGTGAGATATCCAGCGTCTGATGTTCGTACAGCAGTATCCACAACTCCTTTGCGGGCTCCGTAGCAAGAAATGATATATTCTGTTAAAGAGAGTCCTTCGCGTAAATTGCTTTGAATAGGTAAATCAATCATTTGTCCTTGTGGATCTGACATTAATCCTCTCATACCTACTAATTGATGTACCTGAGACACATTTCCTCTAGCTCCCGAAAAAGACATTATATAGACTGGATTATAAGGGTCAGTCATCCTAAAATTAGGATTCATTTCTTGTCGCAAATATTCACTTGTAGAATACCATATCTCAATAGATTGACGTAATTTTTCTACCGCGTGTACATTCCCATAATGATGGTGTTTTTCCAAACTCAAACTTTGTTGTTCAGCATCTTGGACTAGCCATCCTTTAGAAGGTATTGTTAAAAGATCATCAATTCCTAATGAAATGGATGTAGCAGTGGCTTGCTGGAAACCCAGAGTCTTTACTTGATCCAGGATGTGTGACGTATATGCCATTCCAAAGTGATCGATTAATCGACTAATAAGTCGTTTCATGGCAATTCCATCTATCGCTTTATTGTGAAAGACCAAATTGGCCCGTTCTGCCATAAGTACCTCCATATTCCGATGAGTAGGATTCGACAATGAATGGGGTTGAGTTAGTGTGATTCGAAAACTTCCTTTTCTTGATCTTAATTCACCTAAAACTTCACAAATTAGAATCCTAGTTAAACCCGAAAGACTCAAATTCCGCTGGGATTGAAGAATTACGTAGCTTAGGTACAATATGATTTAAGTATACTATGAGCAGGCTTGACAAAATCCTTGTATAGCTTCTTCAATTTCTCGATAAAGAGAAATATGACCAACCGTAGTTCGAATGTATATAAAAAGAATTTCTTTTTTGACACTTCTTATTATTAGATAGTGCGCATAAATCTCATGATAGGTACCCAAAGATTCATAGTGAACTTCAATAGGAGTTTCTTTTGAAGCAATAATGCGTTGATCTAACTGCCACCGGAGCCACAAAGGACTATCTAAATTGATTCTTTTTTGACGATAAGCTCCAATTACATCATAGGAATTACAAAAAAAGGGTTCTTTCATATACTGATAATTATTATTATTAATTTGATCATTTTGATATATTTTTTTAGTCCCTGGATTATACCTATTTGCACAAATACCTCGACGAGTCCCACTCGTTAATATATAGAGTCCAATAAGCATATCTTGAGTTGGTACGGAAATGGGATCCCCGATAGCTGGAGACAAAA
>NC_080062.1:11610581-11615581 GCF_026212465.1 Amaranthus tricolor | reverse complement strand
CGTAAATTCGAACCCATAGCTGATGATAGAATTAAAATAGATATTTTCTGTTTCCTACTCACACGAGCCCATATCCTTGCTTTTCGATCAATCTCTAATTCTGATCTTCCTCCCCAATCTGATATTATGGTGCCGGTATAGACCGAAATTCCGTTATGGTCCAACTCGGATCGGTAATAAATACCCGGGCTTTGCAATATTTGATTGATCACAATTCTGTATATTCCATTTACTATAAAAGTTCCCAGGGAATTCATTAGAGGAATATTTCCAATCCAAATTGTTTGTTCTTGCATCTCCCCGCTAGTTTTCCAAATTAATCCCGCGGACACATATAATTCAGAAGAATATGTAAGTGATTCATACACAGCATCTTTTTCTTTTATCAAAGGTTCTGCCAATTGATATGTTTCCACAAATAATTGAAATTCAATTTCTTGGTCTGTATCTTCCATTTTTGGAAACTTATAAAGTTCTTCTGTTAAGCCCTGATCAATGAACCTACAAAATCCTTCAAATTGTATCTGATTAAATCCAGGAATTGTAGACATTCCTTCATTTCCATCCCGTAGCATTTGAACTCAATTCCCTATTTATTGAAAAATCCCATTTTTGGCTCATTCTTCATTGGATCATATAGATCGATCTAGCTCCGATGGAATTTATATTCTGTTTACTAAATCACATAAAATTTGACACAAAAACTCCATATATGAATATACGAAATGTATGAAATACGTATGAACGGGGCAATAAATAAAAGATTCTACTCAAATTTGAAAATGCAATAGATACAAAAGGAAAGGAATTGATAAAACATTTTTATAAAAAGAATTCTGCTACTTAAATACTTAAAATTAGATTTTTCGATTTATATAATTTAGTTTAGTATAGAATATCAGTTCAATTTCGACCATTATTATGATATTCGATATTCCAATCTGATTGGATACCAAAAAATAAACAGATACAGAATTTGATCCCTTCGCCGAGATAAAGACAGAATAATCAGAAACAATATAGAGTTGATTTATTTAACCAATCTTTTGACCCTTTCTTTTGTATTGTATGGTTACAATACAAAAAGGATTTGCGGAGAAAAGAGATATTTTTTCCCTATTTAGTACTATTTTGTAGAATTCGTAAAATATGATTGTATTGTAAATCGGGTTATGTTTATTATATTAAATAGTCAATTTTCACACGTGCGGATATCTATATATCATATATAAGATACTCGACGGTCTGTGTAATTTTTGTTCTTGTTCCGGGGTTTACATATACTCATAATTTTTATTATAATTGAAATTGAGAAAAAGAAAAAAGGAAATAAAGATTTTTCCATTTTTCTTGAAAAGACGCAATACTAATGAGTTATCATATTGATTTTCTTATGTCATTAGGTAAACATAATTTGAAATCAAAATTGAGGAATCGTTCATGAAATTGCAATTAAGTCAATAGTTAATGGTTCCAATTTCTCATGTTTATCATGAATTTTTACTTTTTTAACTGAAAGTCCATATTTTTTGGTATCGATCGAATCAAAAATAAAAAACAAAAGAAAGATTTTAGTTTTAGGTTTTAGTAAGGGATAGCAAGGAAAAGGGATTCAAAATGCAAGTACAATAAATAAAAAAAAAATTCAGTAATCCATCCCAAATAATATTTTTGTTTATTCTATTTTGTATCGTTTTGGCGGCATGGCCGAGTGGTAAGGCGGAGGACTGCAAATCCTTGTTCCCCAGTTCAAATCCGGGTGTCGCCTGGTTCTAATTAACAAAACAAAAAACTATAAATCCCTTATCGACTATCGACTACTATAACTCATATAACCTAGAACTCGCGGATTATTCTCCAGTCGAAGGGAAAGAGAGGAGGAGGTTTCTTGATACATACTTTATTCTAAGTATACGAGAGTTCTCAAAAGTGAAAGTTCTGTAAATTCTTGTGGATAGAAAGATTTTTACTTTAGTAAATAGTGGAAGGAATACCGTGAGACCCATTCATTCCCTTCCATTTTGGTTACTGACTGGTCAGCGGGGGGGATTAGTAATTGTGGAAAAGAAAGACGAAATAGAGTTTGTATACAAACTCAAAAAAGTCGCTGAGTACTTAAGGTATTAGATTGGTTCATTAAATTAATAGTACAAAATGGATAGTCCAAAAAATTTTGACTCTGTACCATGGATTTCACTATTATTAGTAAACAATAATGGAATAATTCCTTCATATTCATAGAAATAGGGGACATAATTCACATGGATATTGTAAGTCTCGCTTGGGCTGCTTTAATGGTAGTCTTTACGTTTTCTCTTTCACTTGTAGTATGGGGAAGAAGTGGACTCTAGAAATATTCCTTAATTAATTACTCATTGAGTTTTTAGTTGAGGAATAAAACTGTATCATTTGTTTTAGATTTATAGATCGCTCCAGAAAGTGTTTTTCATTTTTAATTAAAGATAATAAAGAAATGTCAATAAAAGAAATATTTAACTAATTCCCATGTTTATATTTCGATTCGAAACGAAATGAAATCTAGATGATAGGAAATAGATTTGATTTTGTTGTGCTTTATCGATTTCTTTCATATCGGGTTTTACGTGTTAAAAATGGATGAGGTTTACTATTTCTTTTTCATTTCAAAAAGATCGAAGAAGTTTCCACACCATAGAACTCTTTCAAGCATCTATCCACTCGTCAATCAATTCAATTACTTTACTTCTTGAGTTGGCAATGATAAAAAAAGATTACTAAGTTGGTTTTTTATTTTTATTAAGATATACCATATTTTTAAGATATACCATATTTTTCTTTCTTTGATTCTTTTGGCAGATACTGCGTTTATATTTTAAAGAACCCGAAATCGCAGAATTCGAGCTATAAAATAAACGTAAGGTAAGAGTTGCCTTTCGATTAGTTCGGATTGATCAGACTGAATCCAAATGGATCAAATAGATGGAGCAAAAAAAGAGAATTGGGGTCGCTATGTACATACCATATATGAAGATATATATTGTGGATTGATCGATATTCAATTAAGTCTGTATCTTTATTCGAGTTATAGGACAACTTCCTACACGAAAAAAAAAACACTAATCGAATTAATAGTATGGTAGAAAGATTCATATGAATCTTTCTACCATACTATTAAATCTCATTGAATATTGCTGATTCTAGCCTGCTCATTTCAATTAATAAATGAAATTGGAATTTTATTTTGATTTTTCAATCATTTATAAAGAACTAAGAAGTCAAGTTTCATTCAAATTAATCATTTTGGCTGACCGTTTTTACATAAATAATAAGTAAAAAAGCAGTAGGAACTAGAATGAATAGTGCAGTAGCAATAAATGCGAGAATATTTACTTCCATAATCTCATCGTTTTTTTACTTCGCATTAACTCGGGATTTAATCCCATAGAGATGATAAAAATTTTACCTGTAAATTTGAATTCAATGGAATGAATTACTTCTTCATGATATTGAATCAGATTAATATCATGAATAACAATATCTGAGCTATCATATCAATTCGCCGTCGCGAATTGAATAGTATAACATAGGAAGATCTTTTATCCATACTGAATCCAAAAAAAAAATGGGATTTGTCATCTAATCAACAATTCCGTTATTTAGCATTCTTTTTTTTATTCTTTTTCCATAATCTGTCGTCTTCCTTGTACAATCAACCATCTAATGAAGTTTCACTTTTCCTTTTCCACTCACACTGGTTACAAAACCCCCAAAACAATAAATAAAAAATAGAATATTCTAGCAAATTCATTTTCATTATTTTTTTAGGATGTTTGTTCTTAGAACTTTTACTTAATAAAACTTTAATAAAAAAAAAATTACAAACAAAAGTCTTATTTTTTATTTAGTATTATTAATAATTAAAAATGGAAAATTAAGAAAAAACGAAAAAAGGATTCTTCAGTACTTCATTACAAAGAGTCTAAAAAGGAGGGGATAGGATCTTTCTTTGATCCTTCTTTTCTTAATATCGCTCCTCCTTTTCGTGAATTGAATACTAGGGCGCATATATGAAAAGTTCAACGTGAAATTTGAATGAGATAAAATGTTTGAACTTGAAATTGGTTAGTCTTAATGATTCAGATGGGACAAAACTGGGAACAGAAAGAGAGATAAGATTAATTGGAAAAGTATTTTGTCAAGATAATTTTAATAACAAAAAAAAAATGGGTATGAGTCTAGTACTAAATATCTCTTCTAGGAATCAGTTCTAGCTCAAATACTGAAAATTATTCGATTTGTTTGATAAGAAACAACTAAAAAATCCAAAAGGAAAAAATAACTAAGAATCATCAAATGAATTCCTATTGAAAGTCAAATTCTATTGTTGTCCTTTTCCAAAAAAGTGGAAAGATGAGTGGATATATTTTTTTATTTTATTATTGGATCCGTCGGGACTGACGGGGCTCGAACCCGCAGCTTCCGCCTTGACAGGGCGGTGCTCTAACCAATTGAACTACAATCCCAGGGAACTACAGTATAGAGTATCCAGTTTTTTTATGATTTGATTGAAAATATTTCGAGTTAGCATTTTCGTGTTGTAACAGAGCCACAAGTGATATATTGATCTCCACGTGAATATACACTTTAGTGAGAACAACACCAATTACTAGTAAATTTTCCTTGTTTCAAAATCAAGTGAGAATAAATCTTTCAATAAAGAAAAAGGGTTTTCTTTTTTTTTTTTCTATTTAGAGTTTAAATATTTAAACTTAAAGATTATAACATAATCTCAATCTAGATCAAAATTTCCATTTCCCTGAACAAAAAAAAATAGAGTATATAGCAGAAAATTGGATTCTTTTTATTATCCTTTTCGGACGAACAAATAAAATATCTTCATCTCATAATGGATGAGCGAATTATTGGGCCGAGCTGGATTTGAACCAGCGTAGACATATTGCCAACGAATTTACAGTCCGTCCCCATTAACCGCTCGGGCATCGACCCAGGAAGAATCAATT
>NC_080062.1:11603081-11605581 GCF_026212465.1 Amaranthus tricolor | reverse complement strand
TAAAGTAGTAAATAAGTCATATTATAGAGAATCAATGAATTTCATAGTACATAGTAGAAAATCCCTCCGTGATACATTTATTACTTTTAGTACAATGATTGATAGAGGGATCAAATGGTATAGTTCGTTTGTTGATAGCTTGGAGGATTATACATATGACTATAGCTTTCCAATTGGCTGTTTTTGCATTAATTGCTACTTCATCAATCTTATTGATTAGCGTACCCGTTGTATTTGCTTCTCCCGATGGTTGGTCAAGTAACAAAAATATTGTATTTTCTGGTACATCATTATGGATTGGATTAGTCTTTCTGGTGGGTATCCTTAATTCTCTCATCTCTTGAACCTATTTGTTCCAGATCCAAAAATGACCCCTCCCCCTAATCCGAATTCTTTACGGGTTGTGAGACACAGTAAAATTGAAACAATATAACAATAACCCCCCCCAAAAACAAAAAATACAAACAAAAAAACAAATAACTAAAACAAAAAAATTATAGGGAGGGGTCAAATTAAAATTTCTTGAATGAATTGAATAAAATAAATAAAGAATTAAATTGGAATTCACTTGAAGTTTGAAGTAAAGTATCGGGTCCGACTCTACACAAATATCATCCACACATATATATTATATATGTATGTACTAGGGACATATTCCTTCTAAAGAAGGAAAAAATGCGGATATAGTCGAATGGTAAAATTTCTCTTTGCCAAGGAGAAGACGCGGGTTCGATTCCCGCTATCCGCTCAAGGGAAAGTAATTTTATTTAATTTACTATGAGAATGTTAAATATAAAGAATTTGGCTTATAGTTTATAGTGTATGATGATAGTGTAGTGATTCTATCCGTCTCGGTCTTTTTTTTTTCTCACTTCAAAATCAAAACAAAAAAACCTAATTACTAACATTAACATTAACTAAATTAACGAATATAATGTAGTATTTAATTAACTTACTAGTTAACAGATTCAAACCTCAAACTTTTGACAAAATTCAAATTTTGCGGAGACAGGATTTGAACCCGTGACCTCAAGGTTATGAGCCTTGCGAGCTACCAAGCTGCTCTACCCCGCGCCGAAGAAAAGGACTGAGAACGAATGGACAAACAAAAAGCGAATGTGCCCTCTACCAGATCTGTACAAATAGAATAACCTATTTGTACAGAATGGTAAAGGGTCTCTCTACGATCGATGATGATCATAGAAATGAAAAAAATATCTTTTTATCCTTACCAACTTGATCTTGTTGCCCCCGGCAACAAACATGTGTGAACCATTTCACGAAGTATGTGTCCGGATAACCCAAAGTCTCGATAGTTAGCTCTCGGCCTTCCGGTCAAAAAACAACGTCGGTGAAGACGTGTAGGTGCACTATTACGTGGTAGAGATTGTAACTTTCCATGAATTTCCCATTTATCACTCAACGATGCTACTTTGCTTATTTCTTTTTTTGAGGATCGACGAATCAAATGATATTTTTGTTCCAATTTTTGTCTTTTTTTCTCCCGCTGAATCAAACTTTTCCTTGCCATAATGGTTCAGTTCCTATTAGTATCAATGATACAAGTCGGATCCTAGATGTAAAAGTGTATAAAAAGGGGACTCCCTTTTCCATCGAAAGAAATGAGATTATCGCGAAGACAACACAAAAAATTAACCAAATTTGCCCGATGTAGAGGCAATCAAGAAAGCCGCATATGTGAATATATAACCTACTGAGAAGTGGGCTAATCCAACTAATCTTGCTTGTACAATGGAAAGAGCCACCGGTTTATCTCTCCATCGAATCAAATTGGCCAAAGGTGTGCGTTCATGAGCCCATGCTAAAGTTTCAATCAACTCCTGCCAATATCCACGCCATGAAATTAAGAACATAAATCCCGTAGCCCAAACAAGATGTCCAAATAAGAACATCCACGCCCAAACCGACAAACTATTCATACCAAATGGATTATAGCCATTGATAAGTTGTGAAGAGTTTAACCATAAATAATCTCTTAACCATCCCATCAAATAAGTGGAAGATTCATTAAATTGTGAAACATTGCCCTGCCATAATGTAATGTGCTTCCAATGCCAATAAAATGTAACCCATCCGATGGTATTTAACATCCAGAAAACTGCCAAATAAAATGCGTCCCAAGCCGAAATATCACAAGTACCCGCCTCGTCCTGGACCATCGCAAGGAAAACTATAACCGAAATCCTTTTTATCCGGCATTAACTTGGAACCGCGGGCATCTAAAGCACCTTTTACTAAGATCAATGTAGTTGTATGTAACCCTAGAGCAATAGCATGATGAACTAAAAAGTCTCCAGGCCCTATTGTTAAGAATAGGGAATTACTATTCTCATTAACAGCATTTAACCAGCCAGGCAACCATATACTTCGACCGGCATTGAATGCCGGGCCGCTTGTTGCGGATAAAAGTACATCGAACCCATACGAAGTTTTACCATGAGCGGATTGTATCCATTGAGCAAATATGGGTTCGATCAAA
>NC_080062.1:11570950-11593450 GCF_026212465.1 Amaranthus tricolor | reverse complement strand
ATTATCTCTACGGAGTACCATGCAAGATCTTCACTGATCATAAAAATTTGAAATATGTCTTCACTCAGAAGTAGCTGAATATGCGACAAAGGCGGTGGCTGGAAATCATTAAAGACTTTGAAGTTGACATAAATTATCATCCCGGAAAAGCAAACAAAGTGGTAGATGCATTGAGCAGAAGGCCGAGGATATCTGTAAATGCTATAATGACGGTACCTTGGGAATTATACCGAGAAATCCAGAAGTTAGATCTAGAAATTGTTAATCACTATCAAGTTGTTGAATATTTGGGAGCAATGACTATACAACCGACTTTGTTCGAAAGAATTATAGAAGCACAACAAGAAGATCCCGAGATAATCGAGTTAATCATTCGAGTTCAAAGAAAAGAGACAGAAGCGTTCGAAGTGGGTGAGAAAGGTGAACTAAGAATGAACGGGAGATTGTGTATACCAGACAACACAGAGTTGAAAAAAGAGATTTTGAAGGAAGGACACCAAGGAATGTTTCACTTACACCCTGGTAGAGATAAAATGATTGAAGAATTAAGGAAATTATTTTGGTGTAAAGGTATGAGGAAAGATGTAGCTGATTTTGTATCTCGATGCTTGATATGCCAGAAGGTGAAATTTGAAAGGCAGAAGAGTTCTGGACTACTTCAACCACTAGAAAATCCTGAGTGGAAATGGGATTCCGTATCCATGGATTTTGTAGTTGGATTACCAAGAACGCAACGAGGAAATGACACAATTTGGGTAATAGTTGATAGATTGACCAAAGTTGCAAGGTTCCTGCCAATGAAGGGAACATGGTCAGTAAAACAATTGGCTGATGCTTATGTTCGAGAAATTGTAAGATTACATGGAGTACCGAGAACAATTGTGTCTGACAGAGACCCAAAATTTTTGTCTCGATTTTGGGAAAAGTTGCAAGAAGCATTCGGATCGAAGCTATGTTTAAGTACCGCATTTCATCCGGCTACTGATGGCCAAACCGAAAGAACCATCCAGACATTAGAGGATCTTTTGAGATGTTGTATTCTTGAATTTGGTGGTTCATGGGAACAGAAATTGCCTTTGATAGAGTTTTCATACAACAACAGCTATCAAACTAGCATCAAGATGGCACCAAACAAAGCCTTATACGGAAGAAAATGTCGAGTGCCGTTGTGTTGGGATCAGATGGACCGAAATGTGTCTGAAGGACCAGATCTTATTCAAGACTCTATTGATAGCTTAAGGGTGGTACAAGAGAACATGAAGGCAGCACAAAGTAGACAGAAGAGTTATGCAGACAACCGTCGCAGAGCTTTGCAATTTGCTGAAGGCGACAAAGTATTTCTAAAGATTTCACCAACAAAAGGGGTCCAACGCTTTGGGATAAAAGGGAAATTAAGCCCTAAATTTATCGGACCTTTTGAAATTTTGAAAAGAGTAGGGGAGGTGGCATACGAACTAGCTTTACCCCCGGGTTTAGCTAGAGTTCATAATGTATTCCATGTTTCTCAGTTGAGAAAGTATATCCACGACCCATCATATGTGTTAGTTCACGAACCCCTCCAGATTGATGAAAACCTAGCTTATGAAGAAAGACCAATTAGAATTTTGGATCGTCAAGTGAAAGAATTGAGGAATAAAAGAATACCTCAAGTTAAAGTGCTATGGTCGAACCATCATGTCGAAGAAGCAACTTGGGAAAGCGAAACCAATATAAGAAAACGCTATCCCCAGTTGTTCATTTAGGTTCAAGTTTCGGGACGAAACTATGTTAAGGGGGGAAGAGTTGTAACAGACTGTTTTTCTTAATCTTAAATATTTTGACAAATTCAATAATCGTTTCGTTTTATTATTTTCTTTCTAATGCCATTCCGAAATTTTATTCCAATCGTTTTTAAGTTCTCGATTTTCTTTTATATATAATTTATTTCTCTTAAAATAAATTACATATATATTAAGTCTAGCTAAATTACCTACAATAACTTAATCTTTTTATTTCCTATATTAATTTATGATTAAATATAAAAATATATATATAATAATAATAAAATAAAATAAAAAAAAGAAAAAATCTAAATGTTGGCGGCAAGTTTTAGCTAGGTGGCATGATTTCCACTTAGTTTTTATTTAGATGGCATGATTATTATGTAGTCCTTATCTTAATTTTTCTTCCCCATGAAGGAAATTAAAATAATAAATAATTTTACCATCCTTAGCCTATAAAACCCAAAGCATACCGTGGGATATATAAAAAAAAAAAAGATAGAAGAAAATAAAAAAATTAATTCATATAAGCTAATTCCTAAAGAAAAATTATAAAAACCCTAGAAAAATTTCTAAAAATTCCCAAAAAATTTCTAATAATAGTATATAGTGTTAATTATAGAAATTCAAGGGGAGGAAGCTAATTTTGTGGCTAAAAATTCTACAACAAAGGAATTTAATTAATAGTGAAATTATTGAAGGTATAAATTCTTACATATATTTATTTACATGAAATTATGCCCATAAATTTTTATATGTGTTTATTATATTTAAATTTCATTTTCTGCAAATTTTGGTGAATTAATTCGTTGTAATTTAATTTATATGATTTATTCTTTGAAATTGCCAAAAACCGCAAAATCTGAAATAATTTAAATTAAAATAGTAAATATTAATATTTTTAAACGAAATGTTTTCTGTACATATATAAATATGAGTATATAGACTGTGTATTAATTTCGTGAAATATTGTTGAGTATAAATATTATTATTAATTTTTTGTAAAAAAACAAACCGCATAATCTGAAATAATTTTAATTAAAATAGTAAACATTAATATTTTTAAACGAAAATGTTTCTGTACATATATATATATGAAATATAAGTTTTGTATTAATTTCGTGAATTATAGTGAAGTATAAATATTATTATTAATTTTTGCTAAAAAAATGCATAAAATAAAGAAATTCATAAATTTGGGTTAAAAATAATTATTTCTGAAAAAAATAATTTATTTTAGTAAAACTGTATTTTTATTTCATTTAAATTATTTTTTTTGTAAAATTTTTGTGATATTTAAATTTAAAGAAATAAATTAATAATTTAAATTGTTATTGTAGGCAAAAAGAAAGAAAAATGAAAATTAATTTATTTTGGTGAATAAGAATATATGCCAACGCATTTAATAAATTATTTATTTTAAAATATTTCGTGTCGATTTTGATCTTAAGGGAATTAATTATTCATGTACTAAATCTAAAAATAAGCTATTAAGAAATTAATAAGAGCTAATTGAAAACTAATCTATAAGTAAATACTAAAGACCCATTTAGTTTTGTTTTTAATAATAATAAATTATTATTTGTAAGTAAGTCGTAATGAATTTATTTCTATTGTATGTTATTGTAATGTTGCATTTATATGAAAACAGTAACATGATAATAAAAAGGCTTGATAGTAAGGAAATGCCGAACCATGCTTCCGGCATGTAAAAAACGTGGGACGTGTTTTCCGGCACGTAAAATACGGCGAACACAGTAAGGTTGTTTAACCTGATCTGTGGCTCGAGCAACATTGTACTGCAAGAGTGACGACTCCCACTAAGTTAGGGGTTTTGGTTTACCTCACCCTAACAGGCCCTTACATATATCAAACAAAGATAATATGTGTTGCATTCATTAAATAAGTAATCAGATTCCACGCCCTAACACTCAAGCAGAAGTGTTAGTAAATCACGCCCTGGTACTCAAGCAGAAGGACCAGAAGTTATATACATATAAATGAATCTAATATAAAAATGAATTCCCTATAATACATAAGGTACCTTGCATATTATTTATTGCAATGCACTTATTTTTGCTTATTACTTAATTGTCGTGCATATACTATCCATACTTGTATAGTTGCGGTAAGTTTTTATACTCGGTTTTTTTTAAAGCTGACCGATTTCCATTGGCTGTTCCCATATTTCGGGAGCAGATGCTGCAGGTAACTTTACATGAAGTTATTAAGAAGCTATAGTATTTATCTGTGTGATGTTAGTATATATGTAGTTTATATTACGGGTATGTAAAAACGATAATTATGTATTAAAGAAAGATGTAATACGTAAAATTATATTTTAATGATTTAAGTTTTCTTTGTTTTTATTGAAAATTCTGTTTTGTCTTATTTGTTTTTCGCAATAATCACGGTACGATAGACTTCCGCTTAGCATTACTTACTATATTTTATAATAAACCTAGATTAGAAAAGAACGATCCTTTACACTTGGTATCAGAGCCAACGATATTCGAATGGTCGGATCTTCTTATCCGATACTAGGAAACACCGTGATAAATTACGTTTTTGAAAAAAAAAAAATTAAAATTAGTATTTTAAATGAAATTTGTTTTATGTGTTTTCTGTGCTTAAAAAAAAATGTGATTTGCGATTTAAAATATAGCTAACGCAACACTTCCCTACTTTATTAAAGGATGCCAAGAGGTGGTGGTAGAGGGTGTATCGCCAGAGGTGAACCTTTGGAGACGAGAAACGATTTTGCTGAAGATACGACGCAAAATGCAAGAGTTCAGGCTCTGGAAAATCAGTTAAGAATGATGGAAAGGACTAATGAGAGGCTGTTGAACTTAATGGAGAGGCAGATGAGTCGTTCCCAAGACGATGATGAAGGGAAATTTCATAAGAGATTGTCTAGTCATCAACCTCCAAAGTATGATGGAGAACCGGATCCAGTTCGCTTTGAGGATTGGATTGCCGAAATGGAGAAATTATTGGAGGCTATAAACTGCCCGTCAAGTATGAAAGTGAAATTAGCCGCATTCTACTTAACAGGCACTGCTGAATTATGGTGGAGGACTGTAAAACAAACCGCCATAGATTCTACTTGGGAAGAATTTATAAAGAAGCTCCGTGATCAATTTTACCCACCCTCGCTTCAGAGAAAGAAAGAGAATGAATTCTTGTTTCTAAGACAGGGAACTATGTCAGTGATCGAGTACGCAAGTAAGTTCAGAGAGCTGGCTAGATTCGCTACCGAAATTGTGATCTCTGATCGGGGCAAGGCGATTAGATTTTTCGAAGGTCTGAACCTCAGGATCCAAAAAGGCACTCCTAGATATCAAGATTTTGGTGATTTGTACAATCAAGCCCTGGAGTACGAGCGTATTTTGGAAAAAGAAGACGGGTTTACTAAAAGAAAGAATGAATCTAGTGGGGGCACTAGGTACAAGAAGGCCAGGAATGAGGGGAAGAAGCCGTTTCAGACTGTAGCAAGGCCGACACAGTGGAAATGTAGGTTATGTGGAAAAGATCATCGAGGCCGAAACTGTAATGGAAAGATTGTATATTACAAGTGTCACAAGGAGGGACATCTGGCTAGTAACTGTGGGGAAACGTTCAATCCGAGCAAAACAACATCAGAAGCTGCAGGAAACAGAGCATTTGGCAATCAGAGGAATGAGACTAGAGCATCAGTAGGCCTGCATGCAATTGGAGATCATTATGATGGTTTACACCAGGAGTTTGAAGTTGAAGGTAAAGTAATTTCTGGAAAATTTCCTGTTGGTAATTTTACAGCAAATGTTATGTTTGATTGTGGAGCGGATAGGTCTTTTATTTCCAGTGCTTTTCTCCGCATATCTTCTATTTCTTTGAAACCTCAAAAATCCCACTTGTGTATCAACTTACCTGATGGTACACCTTACCTGTGTGATCGTATCTTTTATGATTTTCCATTGGAGATTTGTGGGAATCTTTTACCAGCTGACTTAATTCAATTCGATTTGGGAACATTTGATATCATTTTGGGTATGGATTGGTTGGAGAGATATTTAGCGGAGATTTTGTGTAAGGAAAAGGTTGTTAGAATAAAAACTCCCGAGGGAACAAAGTGTATTCGGAAGAACTCAAGATCTCAGCTAGAGACAATTTCTGTAATTCAAGCATCACAAATGATAAGACAAGGAGATGAAGGGTTCTTATGTTATGTTACAACTGAAGAAGTAAAACCTAAACCTAGTTTGCAAGAAACCCCAATCGTTCAAGAATATTTTGATGTGTTTCCTGAAGAATTACCCGGTATACCTCCAAAAAGAGAAGTAGACTTCCATATTGACCTTATTCCTGATATCACCCCTATTTCTAAAACCCCTTACCGTTTTGCTCCAGCTGAATTAGCTGAGCTGAAGAAGCAGCTAGATGAATTGCTGGAAAAAGGTTTCATTCGACCTAGTGTTTCACCATGGGGAGCTCCGGTCCTCTTTGTCAGAAAGAAAGATGGGAGTATGAGGCTATGCCTTGATTATCGGGAGATCAATAAGATTACCATCAAGAATCGTTATCCTTTGCCAAGGATAGACGACCTTTTTGATCAGTTAGGGGGAGCAAGGGTCTTTTCGAAGATAGATTTGAGGTCTGGTTATCATCAATTGAGGATTGCTGAAGAAGATATTCCTAAGACTGCATTCAGAACCAGATATGGGCACTATGAGTTTCTAGTAATGCCATTTGGTCTAACGAATGCTCCAGCAGCATTTATGGACCTCATGCAAAGATATTTCAACCCTTACCTGGATAAGTTTGTGGTTGTGTTTATTGATGATATATTGGTGTATTCGAAGAATGAAGAGCAACATGACCAGCACTTAAGGATAGTTTTAGAGAAGTTGAGAAAAGAGAAACTTTTTGGCAAGTTTAGTAAATGTGAATTTTGGTTAGAAAAGATATCTTTCTTAGGGCACGTTGTTTCGAAGGATGGAATTTCTGTTGACCCTGAAAAGATTAGGGCAGTGATGGAATGGCCGAATCCAAAGAGTGTTACTGAAGTAAGAAGTTTCTTAGGCTTGGCAGGCTATTACAGGAAGTTTGTGGAAAATTTTTCTAAAATTGCCCGACCGTTGTTTGAGTTGCTTAAAAAGGGAGTTCGGTTTCAGTGGGGCGAGAAGCAGAGTAAATCATTAGAAGAGCTTAAAAGGAGACTTACGACGGCACCTGTGTTGATCATGCCCGACTGTGGGAAAGCATTTGAGGTATATTGTGATGCATCGAAGGAAAGTTTGGGATGTGTGCTAATGCAAGAAGGCAAAGTAGTAGCTTATGCGTCAAGGCAATTAAGGCCACACGAGTTGAATTATCCAGTACACGACATTGAACTAGCAGCTATAATTTTTGCCCTGAAGTTATGGAGACATTATCTCTACGGAGTACCATGCAAGATCTTCACTGATCATAAAAATTTGAAATATGTCTTCACTCAGAAGGAGCTGAATATGCGACAAAGGCGGTGGCTGGAAATCATTAAAGACTTTGAAGTTGACATAAATTATCATCCCGGAAAAGCAAACAAAGTGGCAGATGCATTGAGCAGAAGGCCGAGGATATCTGTAAATGCTATAATGACGGTACCTTGGGAATTATACCGAGAAATCCAGAAGTTATATCTAGAAATTGTTAATCACTATCAAGTTGTTGAATATTTGGGAGCAATGACTATACAACCGACTTTGTTCGAAAGAATTATAGAAGCACAACAAGAAGATCCCGAGATAATCGAGTTAATCATTCGAGTTCAAAGAAAAGAGACAGAAGAGTTCGAAGTGGGTGAGAAAGGTGAACTAAGAATGAACGGGAGATTGTGTATACCAGACAACACAGAGTTGAAAAAAGAGATTTTGAAGGAAGGACACCAAGGAATGTTTCACTTACACCCTGGTAGAGATAAAATGATTGAAGAATTAAGGAAATTATTTTGGTGGAAAGGTATGAGGAAAGAAGGTGAAATTTGAAAGGCAGAAGAGTTCTGGACTACTTCAACCACTAGAAATTCCTGAGTGGAAATGGGATTCCGTATCCATGGATTTTGTAGTTGGATTACCAAGAACGCAACGAGGAAATGACACAATTTGGGTAATAGTTGATAGATTGACCAAAGTTGCAAGGTTCCTGCCAATGAAGGGAACATGGTCAGTAAAACAATTGGCTGATGCTTATGTTCGAGAAATTGTAAGATTACATGGAGTACCGAGAACAATTGTGTCTGACAGAGACCCAAAATTTTTGTCTCGATTTTGGGAAAAGTTGCAAGAAGCATTCGGATCGAAGCTATGTTTAACTACCGCATTTCATCCGGCTACTGATGGCCAAACCGAAAGAACCATCCAGACATTAGAGGATCTTTTGAGATGTTGTATTCTTGAATTTGGTGGTTCATGGGAACAGAAATTGCCTTTGATAGAGTTTTCATACAACAACAGCTATCAAACTAGCATCAAGATGGCACCAAACAAAGCCTTATACGGAAGAAAATGTCAAGTGCCGTTGTGTTGGGATCAGATGGACCGAAATGTGTCTGAAGGACCAGATCTTATTCAAGACTCTATTGATAGCTTAAGGGTGGTACAAGAGAACATGAAGGCAGCACAAAGTAGACAGAAGAGTTATGCAGACAACCGTCGCAGAGCTTTGCAATTTGCTGAAGGCGACAAAGTATTTCTAAAGATTTCACCAACAAAAGGGGTCCAACGCTTTGGGATAAAAGGGAAATTAAGCCCTAAATTTATCGGACCTTTTGAAATTTTGAAAAGAGTAGGGGAGGTGGCATATGAACTAGCTTTACCCCCGGGTTTAGCTAGAGTTCATAATGTATTCCATGTTTCTCAGTTGAGAAAGTATATCCACGACCCATCATATGTGTTAGTTCACGAACCCCTCCAGATTGATGAAAACCTAGCTTATGAAGAAAGACCAATTAGAATTTTGGATCGTCAAGTGAAAGAATTGAGGAATAAAAGAATACCTCAAGTTAAAGTGCTATGGTCGAACCATCATGTCGAAGAAGCAACTTGGGAAAGCGAAACCAATATAAGAAAACGCTATCCCCAGTTGTTCATTTAGGTTCAAGTTTCGGGATGAAACTATGTTAAGGGGGGAAGAGTTGTAACAGACCGTTTTTCTTAATCTTAAATATTTTGACAAATTCAATAATCGTTTCGTTTTATTATTTTCTTTCTAATGCCATTCCGAAATTTTATTCCAATCGTTTTTAAGTTCTCGATTTTCTTTTATATATAATTTATTTCTCTTAAAATAAATTACATATATATTAAGTCTAGCTAAATTACCTACAATAACTTAATCTTTTTATTTCCTATATTAATTTATGATTAAATATAAAAATATATATATAATAATAATAAAATAAAATAAAAAAAAAAGAAAAAAATCTAAATGTTGGCGGCAAGTTTTAGCTAGGTGGCATAATTTCCACTTAGTTTTTATTTAGATGGCATGATTATTATGTAGTCCTTATCTTAATTTTTCTTGCCCATGAAGGAAATTAAAATAATAAATAATTTTACCATCCTTAGCCTATAAAACCCAAAGCATACCGTGGGATATATATATATAAAAAAAGAGAGAAGAAAATCAGAAAATTAATTCATATAAGCTAATTCCTAAAGAAAAATTATAAAAACCCTAGAAAAATTTCTAAAAATTCCCAAAAAATTTCTAATAATAGTATATAGTGTTAACTATAGAAATTCAAGGGGAGGAAGCTAATTTTGTGGCTAAAAATTCTACAACAAAGGAATTTAATTAATAGTGAAATTATTGAAGGTATAAATTCTTACATATATTTATTTACATGAAATTATGCCCATAAATTTTTATATGTGTTTATTATATTTAAATTTCATTTTCTGTAAATTTTGGTGAATTAATTCGTTGTAATTTAATTTATATGATTTATTCTTTGAAATTGCCTAAAACCGCAAAATCTGAAATAATTTAAATTAAAATAGTAAATATTAATATTTTTAAACAAAATTTTTTCTGTACATATATAAATATGAGATATAGACTGTGTATTAATTTCGTGAAATATTGTTGAGTATAAATATTATTATTAATTATTTCTAAAAAAACAAACCGTATAATCTGAAATAATTTTAATTAAAATAGTAAACATTAATATTTTTAAACGAAAATTTTTCTGTACATATATATATATGAAATATAAGTTTTGTATTAATTTCGTGAATTATAGTGAAGTATAAATATTATTATTAATTTTTGCTAAAAAATGAATAAAATAAAGAAATTCATAAATTTGGGTTAAAAATAATTATTTCTGAAAAAAATTATTTATTTTAGTAAAACGGTAATTTTATTTCATTTAAATTATTTTTTTGTAAAATTTTTGTGATATTTAAATTTTAAAGAAATAAATTAATAATTTAAATTGTTATTGTAGGCAAAAAGAAAGAAAAATGAAAATGAAAATGAAAATTAATTTATTTTGGTGAATAAGAATATATGCCAACTCATTTAATAAATTATTTATTTTAAAATATTTCGTGTCGATTTTGATCTTAAGGGAATTAATTATTCATGTACTAAATCTAAAAAAAAAGCTATTAAGAAATTAATAAGAGCTAATTGAAAACTAATCTATAAGTAAATACTAAAGACCCATTTAGTTTTGTTTTTAATAATAATAAATGATTATTTGTATGTAAGTCGTAATGAATTTATTTCTATTGTATGTTATTGTAATGTTGCATTTATATGCAAACAGTAACATGATAATAAAAAGGCTTGATAGTAAGGAAATGCCGAACCATGCTTTCGGCATGTAAAAAACGTGGAACGTGTTTTCCGGCACGTAAAATACGGCGAACACAGTAAGGATGTTTAACTTGATCTGTGGCTCGAGCAACATTGTACTGGAGGAGTTTTATATATATATATATATATATATATATATATATATATATATATATATATATATATATATATATATATATATATATATATATATATATATATATATATATATATATATATATATATATATATATATATATATATAAATATATATATATATATATATATATATTTATATATATATATATATATATTTATATATATATATATACACACGTATATGGATATCTATATATATATATATATATATATATATATATATATATATATATATATATATATATATATATATATATATATATATATATATATATATATACACGTGTATATATATATATATATATATATATATATATATATATATATATATATATATATATATATATATATATATATGTATATATATAGATATATATAAAAATATATATATTTATATATATTTATATATATATGTATATATATATATATATATATATATATATATATATATATATATATATATATATATATATATATATATATATATATATATACACACACACAGATATATATATATATAAATATGAAGACTCAACTCTCTTAAATAATGATAAGAGGAGATTGAAGACTTAATTCTCTTTAATGATGATAATTCAAAACACATATTGATTAAACAAATAAATTAAGTAATTACATTTAATTGTTTAAGTAAGTTTAAAATCATATTTGATATACATTTAATTAATATATGTTTATGTTCGAAGTTAATGTAATATGCTTAAAGAACTTAAGTTTATTTTATAAGTCTTGAAATACGTTTCAAAGTCTTGAAGATAATTACGTTTACAATCAGGTTAGTTTCGTAATTATTTTTGAAATATTTTAATAGGTCAATGTTCTTTGAAATTATATTTGAAATATTTTAATAGGTCAAGGTTCATTAAAATTAACTTGGATATTATTTGAATTAAAGTTGAATATTTTACTACATGTTTTTTTGTTTAACGTTTAAATATTTTATATTTAAACTTGAATTTAAATATGTGGTTAAAATTAATTTGATGAATAAATATAGTACAAGGTACACATATTTTACTATTAATGGTACACGGCTATATTTAATAATTATGCAAGATCTAGATTTTCTATTAATTGGATGAGAATTGAATTTATACTAAAAATAGAAAATGACGATTTGAATTAATGCTAAAAAAATAGGGATTAATTTAAATGGTTATTTAAATGTTGATAAATCTGGTTTGTGCTTATTATTCATTATCTTGTATAAGTACTAACGTGGCAGCATAGAATTGGACAATTACAAACACAATGACGAAATTATTTTTAAGCTGTCAGTACACGTCAGTTTGAAGATAACCTCAAGATCTTGAAGTCAGGCGCTGAATGACCAGGTCAACAGAAAATAACGGATAGGAGCCTTCTTGTTTTCGAAGATGTGTTGAGGCGTAACACTATATATATGAGGCTTCATTCCAGAACTAAGATACACCACTTCTTACAACTTTCTCTCTTGATTTAGAAATTCTCTAAGAGTTGTAATTTGTCATTCGTAATTCTTAATTCTTAGTTCATCTAACTCTTACATTTTTAATAGGCTTTAGAGTTTAAAAAGAGTTAGATTAAGTTTAATACGCCTAATCAAGAATACTTTTCAAAGTGTTCAACTTGTGAAATCTCTATTGTTAGATTTAGGATTTTGCTTTTATTAAAGGGACTTGTAATACGGTTCTTCATGGGGAGAACGTGGTGAGAGGAGATAGTGAGATCTTCTTGGTTGTATTAAAGTCGGATTAATAAAAGGCGTTGAAATCCTACGAGTTGAAAGAGAATTCATAGGCGGGGAGTAGGTTAGTTAGAACCGAACCTCGTTAACATATCGTGTGTTATACTTTAAAGTTTATTTTTCCGCACATACGTTATTGTTTACGAATTGGCTCAAAGCTGTTCCATAAGACAATTTTGACAGACTCCTCAAACTCTTGAGACAAACTGCCAGAAAAGTTTAAAAAGCCCAAACTCTCTATTCACCCCCCTTCTAGAGAGTATTCAACCTCCTATTAACTTTCATTTGGTAACAGAGCTGAGTTTCACACAAAAAGATTAATATCTTTTGATGGATCTAATAGGAGAAGGGTTGTTTGCTCAAGGACGTTCGTGTTCAAGACCACCTTTGTTTTGCGGTACAAATTTCTCACATTGGAAAACTTTGATGAAAATGTTCGTGATTGATCAAGATATGGAACTTCGGGAAATCATAACTAAAGGACCTAAGATACCCATGAAAAAGGACGCTCAAGGAAATGATGTACTAAAATCCGAGTCCGAATATTCTCAAACAGATTTGGAATGGGTTTCCAAAAACTATAGGGTAATGAATCAATTATGTTGTGCTTTGAATGGTACTGAGTTCAATCGAGTTTCTTCTTGTACAATTGCTAAAGAAATATGGGACAAGTTGGTTGTGACATACGAAGGAACAAGTCAAGTGAAGGAAACAAAGATCAACATCCTCATGCATCAATACGAAATGTTCAAGATGAAAAAGGATGAGAATATAAATGAAATGTTTACACGTTTTACTTTGATTACTAACAGTTTGAATTCTCTTGGAAAAACTTTTACTAATGCAGAAAAAGTCCAGAAAGTCTTAAGGTGTCTTCCAAGATCCAAATGGGGTCCAAAAGTCACCGCCATAGAGGAAGCTCAAGACTTGAGAGTTATATCGCTTGACGATCTCCTTGGAAAACTCACAACTCATGAACTTACCCTACATGATGATGGAGATAATGATGTAATACTTTCCATGAAAAATCTTGCTCTAAAGGCAAAGAAACATCATGAATCTTCAAGTGAAAATGAAGATAGTAATGATGAGGAAGATCCATTTGCGTAATCACAAAAGGTCTTGAAGGAATTATGAAGATGCGAAAACGATTTAAGAAATTTAAATCCAGAAATAAAGGTAAGTCTTCTAATTATAATTCAAATTTTAAGACTAACAAGCTTGCTTGTTTTGAGTGTGGTTCTACAGAACATATCGTAAAGGACTGTCCTAAAAAGAAAAGACAATCCTACAAAAAGAACAAGAACAAACAAGCAATAGTTGCAACTTGGAGTGATTCCGAAGGATCATCCGAATCTGAAACTGAAGATGGACAAGCTCATGTATGTCTTATGGCTAATAATGATGACAATGATGATTTAGATCAAAATCATAAAGAGGTACGTGACTATCTTAACACATGCACAAAAGATGAATTGGTTACAACACTCCTTAATATGTTTCAAATTGAGAAGATTTTAAAAGATGAGAAAGATGTCTTAGAAGATAGAATACGTCATTATGCTAAAGGTTGTGAAGAAATCATAAATAAAAATGAATCGCTAAAGGCTGAAAAAACAAATCTTGAAAAGACTGTCAAGATCTTGAAAGAACAGAATCTCAGCCAGACTAAACAGCTTATCGATCTTAAGAATGAGAATAATGATCTTGAAGCTAGGCTCAAAACGTTGAAACATGAATCTGAGAAAAATCTACAAGCATTAAACAAGCTTAATGAGTCTGAATCCAAATTCACTAAAATGCTTACACGACAAAACCAACTAGTGATAAAAGTGGTATTGGTTATAATCATGTTACACATAACTATAAGAGTAAAACCACATTTGTGAAAGGTGCATATAAACATAAACGTACTCCTACTTGCACATTTTGTTGCAAAGAAGGACATATAAGATTTGCATGTCCTTACAGACGTAAGGAAAATTATATTATCAAGAATTCCTTTCCTTTTGAATTACGTGGACAGATAAAGCAAATATGGGTTCCTAAAGGGATAAGACCACCCAACATGGTCTATCCCGAATATGGTTCCAAATTTGTCACTTGGATAACCAAGTAAGGTTGAGAAAGGTTATTTTTTCTGTTTTGTAGGTTAAACAAAAATGGATTCTGGATAGTGGATGCTCGAGGCATATGAGTGGTAAAATTTCTTTATTTTCTGAAATAAAAGAAAAATGCAATGGCTCAATCACATTAGGAGATAAAGGTAAATGCAAAATTTTAGGCGTTGGTAAAATTGGTAAGAATCCATCTAAAACTATTGATAATGTTTATTTAGTTGAAGGTCTAAAATTTAATTTGCTAAGTGTGTCTCAGCTATGTGATAAAGGTAATGAAGTAATATTTGACAAAGAAAAATGTGTTGTTAAAAATCCTAATACCGGAGATACTCTCATTACTGCTCTTAGAAATGATAATGTTTATGCATTGCATACTAACGAAATTGCAGTGCAGAATTTCAAGTGTTTGAAAGCTATTACAGATAATCCAAAACTATGGCATAGACGTCTTGGTCACATCAATACACACACCATGCAGAAGTTGGTAAGTAAAGATTTAGTTAAGGGACTTCCAGCTCTTGACTATAAACAAAGTCCTATTTGTGACGCATGCATTAAAGGTAAACAAGTAAGAAGTTCATTCAAACCGAAGAAAATGGTAAGTACATCAACACCATGTGAACTCTTACATATTGATTTATGTGGAACAATGTGTGTACGGAGCATAAGAGGTAAATCTTATATCTTAGTTATAGTTGATGATTATTCTAGATTTACGTGGGTTGATTTTTTGAAGGATAAAAGTGAAGCCTTGAAACCGTTCTCAAGACGTTGTAAAGAGATGCAAACTCAACTGAACCTTTCAATAGTCTCGATTAGAAGTGACCATGGGAGAGAGTTTGATCAACTAGGCTTTGACTCCTTTTGTGAAAAATATGGTATAACCCATAACTTTTCAGCTCCTAGGACACCCCAACAAAACGGTGTAGTTGAAAGGAAAAATCGAACCTTAGAAGAAATGGCAAGGACTATGCTTATTGAAAATGGATTAGCTAAACACTATTGGGCTGAGGCTGTTAACACAGCTAATTATGTTTTAAATAGATGCCTTATAAGACCCATACTTAAGAAAACTCCCTATGAGTTATTCAAAGGAAGAAAACCGAATATAGCATACTTTAGACCATTTGGGTGCAAATGTTTTATTCATAATAATGGTAAAGACAATTTAGGTAAATTTGATGCTAGAAGTGATGATGGTATATTTCTTGGATACTCACTGAACAGTAAAGCTTATCGTGTGCTAAACAAACGTACAGGTATAGTTGAAGAAAGTATACATGTTGTTTTTGATGAATCCGAAAATGAAACATTAAATGAAGGATTTAAGGAGTTAAACCTTAATAAACATTTTGATGATTTAAGTGATGATGAACTGGATATTAAAAATGTTAATGCAGCTAAAAAGATTAACATGCAGGATACCATACAAAGTATTGAGGATGAAGGAAAACAGGTTGTTAACATTGAAGACTCACAGTCTAATCTTGAGACCCAACCTCAAGAACTTGAGATAGCTTCTGAACTTACTGCTTCAGAAACACCAATTAGAAATACCTCAAATGAAGTAAGTACAAGTTCTTTGAATGAAAACACACCATCCAAACTACGAAGAAGAATTAGAAAGTCATATCAACATCCTCCAGAAAAAATTATAAGTGATCCAAACAAAGGTACGCAAACTCGATCCTCTCTTAAAAATCTATGTGCATTTTCTGCTTTTGTTTCTCTTGTAGAACCTAAAGATGTTAAAGAAGCATTACATGAACCAGAGTGGATCATTTCAATGCAAAATGAATTAAATGAATTCGAAAGGAACAAAGTTTGGGATCTAGTTGAAAGACCTTCAGATCGTACTATCATTGGAACTAGATGGGTCTTTCGTAATAAACTCAATGAGGATGGAGACATTGTAAGGAATAAAGCAAGACTGGTAGCTCAAGGCTATAATCAAGAAGAAGGTATAGATTATGATGAAACTTTCGCACCAGTTGCAAGGTTAGAATCTATCCGTATTATGCTTGCTTTTGCTTCATACATGAATATTAAACTATATCAAATGGATGTTAAATGTGCATTCTTAAATGGATACTTGCAAGAGGAAGTATATGTTAAACAACCACCCGGCTTTGAAAATTCTGATCTACCTAATCATGTGTTCAAACTAAATAAAGCGTTATATGGCTTGAAACAAGCTCCAAGAGCTTGGTATGACAGATTTAGCTCACATCTACTTGAAAATGAATTTCAACGAGGTAAAATTGATAAAACATTTTTCATTAAAACTAAAGGAAAAGATATTCTAGTTGTTCAAGTATATGTTGATGATATATTGTTTGGAGCTACTAATAATTCTTTGTGCAAGGAATTTTCTGAGATTATGTGCAAAGAGTTTGAAATGAGCATGATGGGAGACTTAACATTCTTTCTTGGACTACAAATAAAGCAAAAGAAAGATGGCATATTTATTTGTCAAAGTAAATATGTTAGAGATTTGTTAAAGAAGTACAATATGGATCAATGTAAAGAAGTTAATACGCCTATGAGTACAACACTAAGTCTAGACCAAGATATAAATGGTAAGGGTGTTGATCAAAAGACTTATCGAGGTATGATTGGTTTTTTATTGTATTTAACTGCTAGTCGTCCTGATATCATGTTTAGTGTTTGCTTATGTACTTGTTTTCAAGCTAACCCAAAAGAATCTCACTTAACAGCAGTTAAGAGAATCTTTAGAAATTTATATGGGACTAAAGACTTTGGTCTATGGTACCCTAGTTGTGGAAATTTTAGTTTGATTGGCTTTACAGATGCTGATTATGCTGGATACAAAGTTGATAGGAAAAGCACCTCAGGATCATGTCAATTTTTAGGAAATTCATTGATCTCGTGGTATTCTAAAAAGCAAAATTCAGTTGCTTTGTCTACGGCTGAAGCTGAATACATAGCTGCCGGTGCATGTTGCTCTCAAATTTTATGGATTGCTCAACAACTTAGAGACCTTGGAATTGATTTCAAAGGCATACCAATAAAGTGTGATAATACAAGTGCAATTTGTATTACAAAGAATCCTGTGCAACATTCTCGTACTAAACACATTGAGGTACGTCACCATTTTATAAGAGATCATGTTGAAAAAGGTAATATTTCTTTATCTTTTATATCTACTGAAAATCAGTTAGCGGATATATTTACAAAACCTTTAAGTGCTGATCGTTTTGCTTATATACGTATGGAACTTGGCATGCTAAATGACGTTGCATGAATTAAGGGGGAGTAATGGCATATGAGTAAAAGGATTGAAACATTAATTACTTAAATACCAAGTATGTATTAAGGGGGAGCATTACATATTATTGTGATTATATATGTGTTTATGCGTGTATTTGAGAATTGAAAATTTGATTTAAATTTCTTGAAAATTATTTGTTTTATAAATATGGGATTTATAATTAAATACCTTTAATTAATAAAGGATATTTAATTATTTTAAAACAAAGTTGTTTGTTTAAATTATTTGTGAACATCATCAATGCATTAAAAACATGTTCATGATTTTGGTTAAAATTCAATTAATCTCATAATTGTATTTCCATTTATTCACGGTTAAAAACCCAAATCAAACACTTGTTCACTTTGATGAACAAACCGGTCAAGCTCCACACACCCTTTGCATTCCTTGTGTTGTCAAATCAATTAAATGAAAGTACAAATGCATTATACTATATTTCTTAAATAGCGAGTGAATACGCTTTGCTCATTCATTTGCTCATAGAATCTCTTTCTGATTTCCTACTCAAACCGTCTCTTTCACTTTCCCTTTCAAGCTTTTCAAAATCCTTTTCCATGGCACCTAAAAGAAGACTAAGCAAATCCTCTTCAAAATCTGAAAAAGGAGAATCGTCTAAATCACAAATGGCTGAACCTAATACTCCTGTTGTTCACTCACCATTGAACACTTTTGATGTTCCTAAACAATGGTTTGAAAATCATACTGCTTATGGGAGATGGGTTGATATTTTTCGACAAAGATCACTTTCTTTTGTTGATTTACTTGATTATAATTTCTTCTTGTTTGAAGACTTTGAAATCATCTCTGTTTTTATTCAATCTACTCCTGGTATGTTATTAAGTCCTGGTTCTACTACTTATCCAACTCTTGTAAAAGTTTTCTATTCAAACTTATCTTTTATTATGGTTGATGGAGAACAAGCTTTGAGAAGTTTTGTAAAAGGTCAAGAGATTATCATCTCGAAAACCCTAATGAATGACATTTTCAAATTTTCTCATGAAGCTGATGATCAAACCCCTAACATTTTGGCCTTACAAAATGCTAAGGATATGTTTATTCTCGAATCATATTCTGATTTCTCTTCTGTTAAACAATTGACTCACAATGCTTTGAATTTAAGTGGTAAACTGTTACACTACATTCTTGTAAGAACCGCTACTCTCGCAACACTTCTTGTGAATTGGTTACTGATGCTCATCTCATACTGATGTGGAAGGTCTCTTCTCTGAAAAATGTTGATTTTTCTTCTATTATCTTCTCAACAATGCGGTTTTGTTGCTCACATTCTCGCAATTGTTCTCTTCCTTATTCCAATCTTTTGACATTGATCTTTGATCATTTCAATCTGCTCTCTGAGATAGAGGAAGTGGATTGTTCTGGTCCTATTTCGTTGTCCAATGAAATCCTCCCGCCTCTTGGTATTTTCAAAGTGCATGGAAAATATGAGTTGTACTCAAATTTGTCTTCAACTGATAAAGAGGATCTTCAAAAGATTCATGGTAAGCGCCTTACACGTCTTGAACCTCACATCAAAGAACACACCACTCTTTCCCGGCTTCAGTCTCTAGACTTGGAGGTTGGTGAAATGAAATCTTCCCTACTGGCATTACATGATAAATTGTCCACTCTTACTTTTATGTTAGACACTTTTATGAAAGAAATGAAAGGAATGGTAGTAGAAGATGTGGTAGTGGAAGAAGAGGTTGTTGATGGTGATGCTGCTGTACCTAAAGAGGCTGAGGCTAAGGAGAAGGAAGAAGAGGCTGAGAAGAAGGGAGATGATGATCAAGAAGTTGCTGTTGAGGGTCAAACTTTTGATGTTAATGAGACTACTCCAATCCAAACCATTAATCCAACTGTTGATGAAACGACTACCCCTGGAAAACCAAAACCTTCCAAGAAAAGGAAGAAAAGGTCCAGGAAGTAATTTTTGTTGCTCATACATGTTAAACAATTTTTTTTATGCTCTGATGAACAATATTTTTATTTCGGCAAATAATATTTTTTTTGTTAATCCCAACATTTTAAGTCTCCTTGTTTACTTTTTGATGAAAGTCAAAAAGGGGGAGATATATATTTGTATGTTTATTTATATGTTTATGTTTATGTATGTTTATTTGCATGCTTACTTGCTCTGTTTTTATTTTATTTATAATTTTATTTGCATGTTTGCTTGCTTATCATATTTTGATTATATTGCTGGTTTGTATTATAGATGTTCTGATATATTATGCTTCTGATGAATTGTTGAATGTTTTGTTCTGATTTATTAATGAATTGTTCTGTTTATTGCTAAATGTATTAATGCTTAACATTCATGCTTAAGGGAGATATGAAAATATATGATATTTTTGTTTGGGGAGATATAATATATATGTTTAAGGGAGATATGAAAATTTTGTTGTGAGATATAGATATAAAAATTGATAGTTGCTGATTATTGATTATTATTCATGATCATAATGTTTGATAATCATGTTTTTGATATTAAAGTTTTGATATGATGTTACATTACAATGATGATTATTATATTTGCATGTATTATGATTGGATATTTGTTTACATAAATAATGATTGTGATGATATGAAGTATGAAATTTCACTGGATTATATTATATTATTCTGATTTGAAAACATGTTAAGAAATATTTTTTTTAATTTTTCAATTCATAAAAACTTAGAAATATGATTTAGGGAAATATGGTTTTGACTTTCATCAAGGGGGAGATTGAAGACTCAACTCTCTTAAATAATGATAAGAGGAGATTGAAGACTTAATTCTCTTTAATGATGATAATTCAAAACACATATTGATTAAACAAATAAATTAAGTAATTACATTTAATTGTTTAAGTAAGTTTAATATCATATTTGATATACATTTAATTAATATATGTTTAAGTTCGAAGTTAATGTAATATGCTTAAAGATCTTAAGTTTATTTTATAAGTCTTGAAATACGTTTCAAAGTCTTGAAGATAATTACGTTTACAATCAGGTTAGTTTCGTAACTATTTTTTAAATATTTTAATAGGTCAATGTTCTTTGAAATTATATTTGAAATATTTTAATATTAAAGTTGAATATTTTACTACAAGTTTTTTTGTTTAACGTTTAAATATTTTATATTTAAACTTGAATTTAAATATGTGGTTAAAATTAATTTGATGAATAAATATAGTACAAGGTACACATGTTTTACTATTAATGGTACACGGCTATATTTAATAATTATGCAAGATCTAGATTTTCTATTAATTGGATGAGAATTGAATTTATACTAAAAATAGAAAATGACGATTTGAATTAATGCTAAAAAAATAGGGATTAATTTAAATGGTTATTTAAATGTTGATAAATCTGGTTTGTGCTTATTATTCATTATCTTGTATATGTACTAACGTGGCAGCATAGCATTGGACAATTACAAACACAATGACGAAATTATTTTTAAGCTGCCAGTACACGTAAGTTTTAAGATAACCTCAAGATCTTGAAGTCAGGCGCTGAATGACCAGGTCAACAGAAAATAACGGATAGGAGCCTTCTTGTTTTTGAAGATATGTTGAGGCGTAACACTATATATATGAGGCTTCATTCCAGAACTAAGATACACCACTTCTTACAACTTTCTCTCTTGATTTAGAAATTCTCTAAGAGTTGTAATTTGTCATTCGTAATTCTTAATTCTTAGTTCATCTAACTCTTACATTTGTAATAGGCTTAAGAGTTTAAAAAGAGTTAGATTAAGTTTAATACGCCTAATCAAGAATACTTTTCAAAGTGTTCAACTTGTGAAATCTCTATTGTGAGATTTGGGATTTTGCTTTTATTAAAGGGACTTGTAATACGGTTCTTCAAGGGGAAGAACGTGGTGAGAGGAGATAGTGAGATCTTCTTGGTTGTATTAAAGTCGGATTAATAAAAGGCGTTGAAATCCCACCGGTTGAAAGAGAACCCATAGGCGGGGAGTAGGTTAGTTAGAACCGAACCTCGTTAACATATCGTGTGTTATACTTTAAAGTTTATTTTTCTACACATACGTTATTGTTTACGAATTGGCTCAAAGCTGTTCCAGAAGACAATTTTGACAGACTCCTCAAACTCTTGAGACAAACTGCTAGAAAAGTTTAAAAAGCCCAAACTCTCTATTCACCCCCCCCTCTAGAGAGTATTCAACCTCCTATTATCTTTCAATATATATATATATATATATATATATATATATATATATATATATATATATATATATATATATATATATATATATATATATATATATATATATATATATATATATATATTTATATATATATATATATATTTATATATATATATATATATATATATATATATATATATATATATGTATATATATATTTATATATATATAAATATATATATATATATGTATATATATATATATATATATATATATATATATATATATATATATATGTATATATATATATATATATATATATATATATATATATATATATATATATATATATATATATATATATATATATATATATATATATATATATATATAAATATAAATATATATATAAATATATATATATATATATGTATATA
>NC_080062.1:11552627-11570850 GCF_026212465.1 Amaranthus tricolor | reverse complement strand
TTTTTTAGCATTAATTCAAATCGTCATTTTCTATTTTTAGTATAAATTCAATTCTCATCCAATTAATAGAAAATCTAGATCTTGCATAATTATTAAATATAGCCGTGTACCATTAATAGTAAAACATGTGTACCTTGTACTATATTTATTCATCAAATTAATTTTAACCACATATTTAAATTCAAGTTTAAATATAAAATATTTAAACGTTAAACAAAAAAACTTGTAGTAAAATATTCAACTTTAATATTAAAATATTTCAAATATAATTTCAAAGAACATTGACCTATTAAAATATTTAAAAAATAGTTACGAAACTAACCTGATTGTAAACGTAATTATCTTCAAGACTTTGAAACGTATTTCAAGACTTATAAAATAAACTTAAGATCTTTAAGCATATTACATTAACTTCGAACTTAAACATATATTAATTAAATGTATATCAAATATGATATTAAACTTACTTAAACAATTAAATGTAATTACTTAATTTATTTGTTTAATCAATATGTGTTTTGAATTATCATCATTAAAGAGAATTAAGTCTTCAATCTCCTCTTATCATTATTTAAGAGAGTTGAGTCTTCAATCTCCCCCTTGATGAAAGTCAAAACCATATTTCCCTAAATCATATTTCTAAGTTTTTATGAATTGAAAAATTAAAAAAAATATTTCTTAACATGTTTTCAAATCAGAATAATATAATATAATCCAGTGAAATTTCATACTTCATATCATCACAATCATTATTTATGTAAACAAATATCCAATCATAATACATGCAAATATAATAATCATCATTGTAATGTAACATCATATCAAAACTTTAATATCAAAAACATGATTATCAAACATTATGATCATGAATAATAATCAATAATCAGCAACTATCAATTTTTATATCTATATCTCACAACAAAATTTTCATATCTCCCTTAAACATATATATTATATCTCCCCAAACAAAAATATCATATATTTTCATATCTCCCTTAAGCATGAATGTTAAGCATTAATACATTTAGCAATAAACAGAACAATTCATTAATAAATCAGAACAAAACATTCAACAATTCATCAGAAGCATAATATATCAGAACATCTATAATACAAACCAGCAATATAATCAAAATATGATAAGCAAGCAAACATGCAAATAAAATTATAAATAAAATAAAAACAGAGCAAGTAAGCATGCAAATAAACATACATAAACATAAACATATAAATAAACATACAAATATATATCTCCCCCTTTTTGACTTTCATCAAAAAGTAAACAAGGAGACTTAAAATGTTGGGATTAACAAAAAAAATATTATTTGCCGAAATAAAAATATTGTTCATCAGAGCATAAAAAAAATTGTTTAACATGTATGAGCAACAAAAATTACTTCCTGGACCTTTTCTTCCTTTTCTTGGAAGGTTTTGGTTTTCCAGGGGTAGTCGTTTCATCAACAGTTGGATTAATGGTTTGGATTGGAGTAGTCTCATTAACATCAAAAGTTTGACCCTCAACAGCAACTTCTTGATCATCATCTCCCTTCTTCTCAGCCTCTTCTTCCTTCTCCTTAGCCTCAGCCTCTTTAGGTACAGCAGCATCACCATCAACAACCTCTTCTTCCACTACCACATCTTCTACTACCATTCCTTTCATTTCTTTCATAAAAGTGTCTAACATAAAAGTAAGAGTGGACAATTTATCATGTAATGCCAGTAGGGAAGATTTCATTTCACCAACCTCCAAGTCTAGAGACTGAAGCCGGGAAAGAGTGGTGTGTTCTTTGATGTGAGGTTCAAGACGTGTAAGGCGCTTACCATGAATCTTTTGAAGATCCTCTTTATCAGTTGAAGACAAATTTGAGTACAACTCATATTTTCCATGCACTTTGAAAATACCAAGAGGCGGGAGGATTTCATTGGACAACGAAATAGGACCAGAACAATCCACTTCCTCTATCTCAGAGAGCAGATTGAAATGATCAAAGATCAATGTCAAAAGATTGGAATAAGGAAGAGAACAATTGCGAGAATGTGAGCAACAAAACCGCATTGTTGAGAAGATAATAGAAGAAAAATCAACATTTTTCAGAGAAGAGACCTTCCACATCAGTATGAGATGAGCATCAGTAACCAATTCACAAGAAGTGTTGCGAGAGTAGCGGTTCTTACAAGAATGTAGTGTAACAGTTTACCACTTAAATTCAAAGCATTGTGAGTCAATTGTTTAACAGAAGAGAAATCAGAATATGATTCGAGAATAAACATATCCTTAGCATTTTGTAAGGCCAAAATGTTAGGGGTTTGATCATCAGCTTCATGAGAAAATTTGAAAATGTCATTCATTAGGGTTTTCGAGATGATAATCTCTTGACCTTTTACAAAACTTCTCAAAGCTTGTTCTCCATCAACCATAATAAAAGATAAGTTTGAATAGAAAACTTTTACAAGAGTTGGATAAGTAGTAGAACCAGGACTTAATAACATACCAGGAGTAGATTGAATAAAAACAGAGATGATTTCAAAGTCTTCAAACAAGAAGAAATTATAATCAAGTAAATCAACAAAAGAAAGTGATCTTTGTCGAAAAATATCAACCCATCTCCCATAAGCAGTATGATTTTCAAACCATTGTTTAGGAACATCAAAAGTGTTCAATGGTGAGTGAACAACAGGAGTATTAGGTTCAGCCATTTGTGATTTAGACGATTCTCCTTTTTCAGATTTTGAAGAGGATTTGCTTAGTCTTCTTTTAGGTGCCATGGAAAAGGATTTTGAAAAGCTTGAAAGGGAAAGTGAAAGAGACGGTTTGAGTAGGAAATCAGAAAGAGATTCTATGAGCAAATGAATGAGCAAAGCGTATTCACTCGCTATTTAAGAAATATAGTATAATGCATTTGTACTTTCATTTAATTGATTTGACAACACAAGGAATGCAAAGGGTGTGTGGAGCTTGACCGGTTTGTTCATCAAAGTGAACAAGTGTTTGATTTGGGTTTTTAACCGTGAATAAATGGAAATACAATTATGAGATTAATTGAATTTTAACCAAAATCATGAACATGTTTTTAATGCATTGATGATGTTCACAAATAATTTAAACAAACAACTTTGTTTTAAAATAATTAAATATCCTTTATTAATTAAAGGTATTTAATTATAAATCCCATATTTATAAAACAAATAATTTTCAAGAAATTTAAATCAAATTTTCAATTCTCAAATACACGCATAAACACATATATAATCACAATAATATGTAATGCTCCCCCTTAATACATACTTGGTATTTAAGTAATTAATGTTTCAATCCTTTTACTCATATGCCATTACTCCCCCTTAATTCATGCAACGTCATTTAGCATGCCAAGTTCCATACGTATATAAGCAAAACGATCAGCACTTAAAGGTTTTGTAAATATATCCGCTAACTGATTTTCAGTAGATATAAAAGATAAAGAAATATTACCTTTTTCAACATGATCTCTTATAAAATGGTGACGTACCTCAATGTGTTTAGTACGAGAATGTTGCACAGGATTCTTTGTAATACAAATTGCACTTGTATTATCACACTTTATTGGTATGCCTTTGAAATCAATTCCAAGGTCTCTAAGTTGTTGAGCAATCCATAAAATTTGAGAGCAACATGCACCGGCAGCTATGTATTCAGCTTCAGCCGTAGACAAAGCAACTGAATTTTGCTTTTTAGAATACCACGAGATCAATGAATTTCCTAAAAATTGACATGATCCTGAGGTGCTTTTCCTATCAACTTTGTATCCAGCATAATCAGCATCTGTAAAGCCAATCAAACTAAAATTTCCACAACTAGGGTACCATAGACCAAAGTCTTTAGTCCCATATAAATTTCTAAAGATTCTCTTAACTGCTGTTAAGTGAGATTCTTTTGGGTTAGCTTGAAAACAAGTACATAAGCAAACACTAAACATGATATCAGGACGACTAGCAGTTAAATACAATAAAAAACCAATCATACCTCGATAAGTCTTTTGATCAACACCCTTACCATTTATATCTTGGTCTAGACTTAGTGTTGTACTCATAGGCGTATTAACTTCTTTACATTGATCCATATTGTACTTCTTTAACAAATCTCTAACATATTTACTTTGACAAATAAATATGCCATCTTTCTTTTGCTTTATTTGTAGTCCAAGAAAGAATGTTAAGTCTCCCATCATGCTCATTTCAAACTCTTTGCACATAATCTCAGAAAATTCCTTGCACAAAGAATTATTAGTAGCTCCAAACAATATATCATCAACATATACTTGAACAACTAGAATATCTTTTCCTTTAGTTTTAATGAAAAATGTTTTATCAATTTTACCTCGTTGAAATTCATTTTCAAGTAGATGTGAGCTAAATCTGTCATACCAAGCTCTTGGAGCTTGTTTCAAGCCATATAACGCTTTATTTAGTTTGAACACATGATTAGGTAGATCAGAATTTTCAAAGCCGGGTGGTTGTTTAACATATACTTCCTCTTGCAAGTATCCATTTAAGAATGCACATTTAACATCCATTTGATATAGTTTAATATTCATGTATGAAGCAAAAGCAAGCATAATACGGATAGATTCTAACCTTGCAACTGGTGCGAAAGTTTCATCATAATCTATACCTTCTTCTTGATTATAGCCTTGAGCTACCAGTCTTGCTTTATTCCTTACAATGTCTCCATCCTCATTGAGTTTATTACGAAAGACCCATCTAGTTCCAATGATAGTACGATCTGAAGGTCTTTCAACTAGATCCCAAACTTTGTTCCTTTCGAATTCATTTAATTCATTTTGCATTGAAATGATCCACTCTGGTTCATGTAATGCTTCTTTAACATCTTTAGGTTCTACAAGAGAAACAAAAGCAGAAAATGCACATAGATTTTTAAGAGAGGATCGAGTTTGCGTACCTTTGTTTGGATCACTTATAATTTTTTCTGGAGGATGTTGATATGACTTTCTAATTCTTCTTCGTAGTTTGGATGGTGTGTTTTCATTCAAAGAACTTGTACTTACTTCATTTGAGGTATTTCTAATTGGTGTTTCTGAAGCAGTAAGTTCAGAAGCTATCTCAAGTTCTTGAGGTTGGGTCTCAAGATTAGACTGTGAGTCTTCAATGTTAACAACCTGTTTTCCTTCATCCTCAATACTTTGTATGGTATCCTGCATGTTAATCTTTTTAGCTGCATTAACATTTTTAATATCCAGTTCATCATCACTTAAATCATCAAAATGTTTATTAAGGTTTAACTCCTTAAATCCTTCATTTAATGTTTCATTTTCGGATTCATCAAAAACAACATGTATACTTTCTTCAACTATACCTGTACGTTTGTTTAGCACACGATAAGCTTTACTGTTCAGTGAGTATCCAAGAAATATACCATCATCACTTCTAGCATCAAATTTACCTAAATTGTCTTTACCATTATTATGAATAAAACATTTGCACCCAAATGGTCTAAAGTATGCTATATTCGGTTTTCTTCCTTTGAATAACTCATAGGGAGTTTTCTTAAGTATGGGTCTTATAAGGCATCTATTTAAAACATAATTAGCTGTGTTAACAGCCTCAGCCCAATAGTGTTTAGCTAATCCATTTTCAATAAGCATAGTCCTTGCCATTTCTTCTAAGGTTCGATTTTTCCTTTCAACTACACCGTTTTGTTGGGGTGTCCTAGGAGCTGAAAAGTTATGGGTTATACCATATTTTTCACAAAAGGAGTCAAAGCCTAGTTGATCAAACTCTCTCCCATGGTCACTTCTAATCGAGACTATTGAAAGGTTCAGTTGAGTTTGCATCTCTTTACAACGTCTTGAGAACGGTTTCAAGGCTTCACTTTTATCCTTCAAAAAATCAACCCACGTAAATCTAGAATAATCATCAACTATAACTAAGATATAAGATTTACCTCTTATGCTCCGTACACACATTGTTCCACATAAATCAATATGTAAGAGTTCACATGGTGTTGATGTACTTACCATTTTCTTCGGTTTGAATGAACTTCTTACTTGTTTACCTTTAATGCATGCGTCACAAATAGGACTTTGTTTATAGTCAAGAGCTGGAAGTCCCTTAACTAAATCTTTACTTACCAACTTCTGCATGGTGTGTGTATTGATGTGACCAAGACGTCTATGCCATAGTTTTGGATTATCTGTAATAGCTTTCAAACACTTGAAATTCTGCACTGCAATTTCGTTAGTATGCAATGCATAAACATTATCATTTCTAAGAGCAGTAATGAGAGTATCTCCGGTATTAGGATTTTTAACAACACATTTTTCTTTGTCAAATATTACTTCATTACCTTTATCACATAGCTGAGACACACTTAGCAAATTAAATTTTAGACCTTCAACTAAATAAACATTATCAATAGTTTTAGATGGATTCTTACCAATTTTACCAACGCCTAAAATTTTGCATTTACCTTTATCTCCTAATGTGATTGAGCCATTGCATTTTTCTTTTATTTCAGAAAATAAAGAAATTTTACCACTCATATGCCTCGAGCATCCACTATCCAGAATCCATTTTTGTTTAACCTACAAAACAGAAAAAATAACCTTTCTCAACCTTACTTGGTTATCCAAGTGACAAATTTGGAACCATATTCGGGATAGACCATGTTGGGTGGTCTTATCCCTTTAGGAACCCATATTTGCTTTATCTGTCCACGTAATTCAAAAGGAAAGGAATTCTTGATAATATAATTTTCCTTACGTCTGTAAGGACATGCAAATCTTATATGTCCTTCTTTGCAACAAAATGTGCAAGTAGGAGTACGTTTATGTTTATATGCACCTTTCACAAATGTGGTTTTACTCTTATAGTTATGTGTAACATGATTATAACCAATACCACTTTTATCACTAGTTGGTTTTGTCGTGTAAGCATTTTAGTGAATTTGGATTCAGACTCATTAAGCTTGTTTAATGCTTGTAGATTTTTCTCAGATTCATGTTTCAACGTTTTGAGCCTAGCTTCAAGATCATTATTCTCATTCTTAAGATCGATAAGCTGTTTAGTCTGGCTGAGATTCTGTTCTTTCAAGATCTTGACAGTCTTTTCAAGATTTGTTTTTTCAGCCTTTAGCGATTCATTTTTATTTATGATTTCTTCACAACCTTTAGCATAATGACGTATTCTATCTTCTAAGACATCTTTCTCATCTTTTAAAATCTTCTCAATTTGAAACATATTAAGGAGTGTTGTAACCAATTCATCTTTTGTGCATGTGTTAAGATAGTCACGTACCTCTTTATGATTTTGATCTAAATCATCATTGTCATCATTATTAGCCATAAGACATACATGAGCTTGTCCATCTTCAGTTTCAGATTCGGATGATCCTTCGGAATCACTCCAAGTTGCAACTATTGCTTGTTTGTTCTTGTTCTTTTTGTAGGATTGTCTTTTCTTTTTAGGACAGTCCTTTACGATATGTTCTGTAGAACCACACTCAAAACAAGCAAGCTTGTTAGTCTTAAAATTTGAATTATAATTAGAAGACTTACCTTTATTTCTGGATTTAAATTTCTTAAATCGTTTTCGCATCTTCATAATTCCTTCAAGACCTTTTGTGATTACGCAAATGGATCTTCCTCATCATTACTATCTTCATTTTCACTTGAAGATTCATGATGTTTCTTTGCCTTTAGAGCAAGATTTTTCATGGAAAGTATTACATCATTATCTCCATCATCATGTAGGGTAAGTTCATGAGTTGTGAGTTTTCCAAGGAGATCGTCAAGCGATATAACTCTCAAGTCTTGAGCTTCCTCTATGGCGGTGACTTTTGGACCCCATTTGGATCTTGGAAGACACCTTAAGACTTTCTGGACTTTTTCTGCATTAGTAAAAGTTTTTCCAAGAGAATTCAAACTGTTAGTAATCAAAGTAAAACGTGTAAACATTTCATTTATATTCTCATCCTTTTTCATCTTGAACATTTCGTATTGATGCATGAGGATGTTGATCTTTGTTTCCTTCACTTGACTTGTTCCTTCGTATGTCACAACCAACTTGTCCCATATTTCTTTAGCAATTGTACAAGAAGAAACTCGATTGAACTCAGTACCATTCAAAGCACAACATAATTGATTCATTACCCTATAGTTTTTGGAAACCCATTCCAAATCTGTTTGAGAATATTCGGACTCGGATTTTAGTACATCATTTCCTTGAGCGTCCTTTTTCATGGGTATCTTAGGTCCTTTAGTTATGATTTCCCGAAGTTCCATATCTTGATCAATCACGAACATTTTCATCAAAGTTTTCCAATGTGAGAAATTTGTACCGCAAAACAAAGGTGGTCTTGAACACGAACGTCCTTGAGCAAACAACCCTTCTCCTATTAGATCCATCAAAAGATATTAATCTTTTTGTGTGAAACTCAGCTCTGTTACCAAATGAAAGTTAATAGGAGGTTGAATACTCTCTAGAAGGGGGGTGAATAGAGAGTTTGGGCTTTTTAAACTTTTCTGGCAGTTTGTCTCAAGAGTTTGAGGAGTCTGTCAAAATTGTCTTATGGAACAGCTTTGAGCCAATTCGTAAACAATAACGTATGTGCGGAAAAATAAACTTTAAAGTATAACACACGATATGTTAACGAGGTTCGGTTCTAACTAACCTACTCCCCGCCTATGAATTCTCTTTCAACTCGTAGGATTTCAACGCCTTTTATTAATCCGACTTTAATACAACCAAGAAGATCTCACTATCTCCTCTCACCACGTTCTCCCCATGAAGAACCGTATTACAAGTCCCTTTAATAAAAGCAAAATCCTAAATCTAACAATAGAGATTTCACAAGTTGAACACTTTGAAAAGTATTCTTGATTAGGCGTATTAAACTTAATCTAACTCTTTTTAAACTCTAAAGCCTATTAAAAATGTAAGAGTTAGATGAACTAAGAATTAAGAATTACGAATGACAAATTACAACTCTTAGAGAATTTCTAAATCAAGAGAGAAAGTTGTAAGAAGTGGTGTATCTTAGTTCTGGAATGAAGCCTCATATATATAGTGTTACGCCTCAACACATCTTCGAAAACAAGAAGGCTCCTATCCGTTATTTTCTGTTGACCTGGTCATTCAGCGCCTGACTTCAAGATCTTGAGGTTATCTTCAAACTGACGTGTACTGACAGCTTAAAAATAATTTCGTCATTGTGTTTGTAATTGTCCAATTCTATGCTGCCACGTTAGTACTTATACAAGATAATGAATAATAAGCACAAACCAGATTTATCAACATTTAAATAACCATTTAAATTAATCCCTATTTTTTTAGCATTAATTCAAATCGTCATTTTCTATTTTTAGTATAAATTCAATTCTCATCCAATTAATAGAAAATCTAGATCTTGCATAATTATTAAATATAGCCGTGTACCATTAATAGTAAAATATGTGTACCTTGTACTATATTTATTCATCAAATTAATTTTAACCACATATTTAAATTCAAGTTTAAATATAAAATATTTAAACGTTAAACAAAAAAACATGTAGTAAAATATTCAACTTTAATTCAAATAATATCCAAGTTAATTTTAATGAACCTTGACCTATTAAAATATTTCAAATATAATTTCAAAGAACATTGACCTATTAAAATATTTCAAAAATAATTACGAAACTAACCTGATTGTAAACGTAATTATCTTCAAGACTTTGAAACGTATTTCAAGACTTATAAAATAAACTTAAGTTCTTTAAGCATATTACATTAACTTCGAACATAAACATATATTAATTAAATGTATATCAAATATGATTTTAAACTTACTTAAACAATTAAATGTAATTACTTAATTTATTTGTTTAATCAATATGTGTTTTGAATTATCATCATTAAAGAGAATTAAGTCTTCAATCTCCTCTTATCATTATTTAAGAGAGTTGAGTCTTCATATTTATATATATATATATCTGTGTGTGTGTATATATATATATATATATATATATATATATATATATATATATATATATATATATATATATATATATATATATATATATACATATATATATAAATATATATAAATATATATATTTTTATATATATCTATATATATACATATATATATATATATATATATATATATATATATATATATATATATATATATATATATATATATATATATACACGTGTATATATATATATATATATATATATATATATATATATATATATATATATATATATATATATATATATATATATATATATATATATATATAGATATCCATATACGTGTGTATATATATATATATAAATATATATATATATATATATAATATATATATATATATATATATATATATATATATATATATATATATATATATATATATATATATATATATATATATATATATATATATATATATATATATATATATATATATATATATATATATATATATATATATATATATATATATATATATATATATAAAACTCCTCCAGTACAATGTTGCTCGAGCCACAGATCAAGTTAAACATCCTTACTGTGTTCGCCGTATTTTACGTGCCGGAAAACACGTTCCACGTTTTTTACATGCCGAAAGCATGGTTCGGCATTTCCTTACTATCAAGCCTTTTTATTATCATGTTACTGTTTGCATATAAATGCAACATTACAATAACATACAATAGAAATAAATTCATTACGACTTACATACAAATAATCATTTATTATTATTAAAAACAAAACTAAATGGGTCTTTAGTATTTACTTATAGATTAGTTTTCAATTAGCTCTTATTAATTTCTTAATAGCTTTTTTTTTAGATTTAGTACATGAATAATTAATTCCCTTAAGATCAAAATCGACACGAAATATTTTAAAATAAATAATTTATTAAATGAGTTGGCATATATTCTTATTCACCAAAATAAATTAATTTTCATTTTCATTTTCATTTTTCTTTCTTTTTGCCTACAATAACAATTTAAATTATTAATTTATTTCTTTAAAATTTAAATATCACAAAAATTTTACAAAAAAATAATTTAAATGAAATAAAATTACCGTTTTACTAAAATAAATAATTTTTTTCAGAAATAATTATTTTTAACCCAAATTTATGAATTTCTTTATTTTATTCATTTTTTAGCAAAAATTAATAATAATATTTATACTTCACTATAATTCACGAAATTAATACAAAACTTATATTTCATATATATATATGTACAGAAAAATTTTCGTTTAAAAATATTAATGTTTACTATTTTAATTAAAATTATTTCAGATTATACGGTTTGTTTTTTTAGAAATAATTAATAATAATATTTATACTCAACAATATTTCACGAAATTAATACACAGTCTATATCTCATATTTATATATGTACAGAAAAAATTTTGTTTAAAAATATTAATATTTACTATTTTAATTTAAATTATTTCAGATTTTGCGGTTTTAGGCAATTTCAAAGAATAAATCATATAAATTAAATTACAACGAATTAATTCACCAAAATTTACAGAAAATGAAATTTAAATATAATAAACACATATAAAAATTTATGGGCATAATTTCATGTAAATAAATATATGTAAGAATTTATACCTTCAATAATTTCACTATTAATTAAATTCCTTTGTTGTAGAATTTTTAGCCACAAAATTAGCTTCCTCCCCTTGAATTTCTATAGTTAACACTATATACTATTATTAGAAATTTTTTGGGAATTTTTAGAAATTTTTCTAGGGTTTTTATAATTTTTCTTTAGGAATTAGCTTATATGAATTAATTTTCTGATTTTCTTCTCTCTTTTTTTATATATATATATCCCACGGTATGCTTTGGGTTTTATAGGCTAAGGATGGTAAAATTATTTATTATTTTAATTTCCTTCATGGGCAAGAAAAATTAAGATAAGGACTACATAATAATCATGCCATCTAAATAAAAACTAAGTGGAAATTATGCCACCTAGCTAAAACTTGCCGCCAACATTTAGATTTTTTTCTTTTTTTTTTATTTTATTTTATTATTATTATATATATATTTTTATATTTAATCATAAATTAATATAGGAAATAAAAAGATTAAGTTATTGTAGGTAATTTAGCTAGACTTAATATATATGTAATTTATTTTAAGAGAAATAAATTATATATAAAAGAAAATCGAGAACTTAAAAACGATTGGAATAAAATTTCGGAATGGCATTAGAAAGAAAATAATAAAACGAAACGATTATTGAATTTGTCAAAATATTTAAGATTAAGAAAAACGGTCTGTTACAACTCTTCCCCCCTTAACATAGTTTCATCCCGAAACTTGAACCTAAATGAACAACTGGGGATAGCGTTTTCTTATATTGGTTTCGCTTTCCCAAGTTGCTTCTTCGACATGATGGTTCGACCATAGCACTTTAACTTGAGGTATTCTTTTATTCCTCAATTCTTTCACTTGACGATCCAAAATTCTAATTGGTCTTTCTTCATAAGCTAGGTTTTCATCAATCTGGAGGGGTTCGTGAACTAACACATATGATGGGTCGTGGATATACTTTCTCAACTGAGAAACATGGAATACATTATGAACTCTAGCTAAACCCGGGGGTAAAGCTAGTTCATATGCCACCTCCCCTACTCTTTTCAAAATTTCAAAAGGTCCGATAAATTTAGGGCTTAATTTCCCTTTTATCCCAAAGCGTTGGACCCCTTTTGTTGGTGAAATCTTTAGAAATACTTTGTCGCCTTCAGCAAATTGCAAAGCTCTGCGACGGTTGTCTGCATAACTCTTCTGTCTACTTTGTGCTGCCTTCATGTTCTCTTGTACCACCCTTAAGCTATCAATAGAGTCTTGAATAAGATCTGGTCCTTCAGACACATTTCGGTCCATCTGATCCCAACACAACGGCACTTGACATTTTCTTCCGTATAAGGCTTTGTTTGGTGCCATCTTGATGCTAGTTTGATAGCTGTTGTTGTATGAAAACTCTATCAAAGGCAATTTCTGTTCCCATGAACCACCAAATTCAAGAATACAACATCTCAAAAGATCCTCTAATGTCTGGATGGTTCTTTCGGTTTGGCCATCAGTAGCCGGATGAAATGCGGTAGTTAAACATAGCTTCGATCCGAATGCTTCTTGCAACTTTTCCCAAAATCGAGACAAAAATTTTGGGTCTCTGTCAGACACAATTGTTCTCGGTACTCCATGTAATCTTACAATTTCTCGAACATAAGCATCAGCCAATTGTTTTACTGACCATGTTCCCTTCATTGGCAGGAACCTTGCAACTTTGGTCAATCTATCAACTATTACCCAAATTGTGTCATTTCCTCGTTGCGTTCTTGGTAATCCAACTACAAAATCCATGGATACGGAATCCCATTTCCACTCAGGAATTTCTAGTGGTTGAAGTAGTCCAGAACTCTTCTGCCTTTCAAATTTCACCTTCTTTCCTCATACCTTTCCACCAAAATAATTTCCTTAATTCTTCAATCATTTTATCTCTACCAGGGTGTAAGTGAAACATTCCTTGGTGTCCTTCCTTCAAAATCTCTTTTTTCAACTCTGTGTTGTCTGGTATACACAATCTCCCGTTCATTCTTAGTTCACCTTTCTCACCCACTTCGAACTCTTCTGTCTCTTTTCTTTGAACTCGAATGATTAACTCGATTATCTCGGGATCTTCTTGTTGTGCTTCTATAATTCTTTCGAACAAAGTCGGTTGTATAGTCATTGCTCCCAAATATTCAACAACTTGATAGTGATTAACAATTTCTAGATATAACTTCTGGATTTCTCGGTATAATTCCCAAGGTACCGTCATTATAGCATTTACAGATATCCTCGGCCTTCTGCTCAATGCATCTGCCACTTTGTTTGCTTTTCCGGGATGATAATTTATGTCAACTTCAAAGTCTTTAATGATTTCCAGCCACCGCCTTTGTCGCATATTCAGCTCCTTCTGAGTGAAGACATATTTCAAATTTTTATGATCAGTGAAGATCTTGCATGGTACTCCGTAGAGATAATGTCTCCATAACTTCAGGGCAAAAATTATAGCTGCTAGTTCAATGTCGTGTACTGGATAATTCAACTCGTGTGGCCTTAATTGCCTTGACGCATAAGCTACTACTTTGCCTTCTTGCATTAGCACACATCCCAAACTTTCCTTCGATGCATCACAATATACCTCAAATGCTTTCCCACAGTCGGGCATGATCAACACAGGTGCCGTCGTAAGTCTCCTTTTAAGCTCTTCTAATGATTTACTCTGCTTCTCGCCCCACTGAAACCGAACTCCCTTTTTAAGCAACTCAAACAACGGTCGGGCAATTTTAGAAAAATTTTCCACAAACTTCCTGTAATAGCCTGCCAAGCCTAAGAAACTTCTTACTTCAGTAACACTCTTTGGATTCGGCCATTCCATCACTGCCCTAATCTTTTCAGGGTCAACAGAAATTCCATCCTTCGAAACAACGTGCCCTAAGAAAGATATCTTTTCTAACCAAAATTCACATTTACTAAACTTGCCAAAAAGTTTCTCTTTTCTCAACTTCTCTAAAACTATCCTTAAGTGCTGGTCATGTTGCTCTTCATTCTTCGAATACACCAATATATCATCAATAAACACAACCACAAACTTATCCAGGTAAGGGTTGAAATATCTTTGCATGAGGTCCATAAATGCTGCTGGAGCATTCGTTAGACCAAATGGCATTACTAGAAACTCATAGTGCCCATATCTGGTTCTGAATGCAGTCTTAGGAATATCTTCTTCAGCAATCCTCAATTGATGATAACCAGACCTCAAATCTATCTTCGAAAAGACCCTTGCTCCCCCTAACTGATCAAAAAGGTCGTCTATCCTTGGCAAAGGATAACGATTCTTGATGGTAATCTTATTGATCTCCCGATAATCAAGGCATAGCCTCATACTCCCATCTTTCTTTCTGACAAAGAGGACCGGAGCTCCCCATGGTGAAACACTAGGTCGAATGAAACCTTTTTCCAGCAATTCATCTAGCTGCTTCTTCAGCTCAGCTAATTCAGCTGGAGCAAAACGGTAAGGGGTTTTAGAAATAGGGGTGATATCAGGAATAAGGTCAATATGGAAGTCTACTTCTCTTTTTGGAGGTATACCGGGTAATTCTTCAGGAAACACATCAAAATATTCTTGAACGATTGGGGTTTCTTGCAAACTAGGTTTAGGTTTTACTTCTTCAGTTGTAACATAACATAAGAACCCTTCATCTCCTTGTCTTATCATTTGTGATGCTTGAATTACAGAAATTGTCTCTAGCTGAGATCTTGAGTTCTTCCGAATACACTTTGTTCCCTCGGGAGTTTTTATTCTAACAACCTTTTCCTTACACAAAATCTCCGCTAAATATCTCTCCAACCAATCCATACCCAAAATGATATCAAATGTTCCCAAATCGAATTGAATTAAGTCAGCTGGTAAAAGATTCCCACAAATCTCCAATGGAAAATCATAAAAGATACGATCACACAGGTAAGGTGTACCATCAGGTAAGTTGATACACAAGTGGGATTTTTGAGGTTTCAAAGAAATAGAAGATATGCGGAGAAAAGCACTGGAAATAAAAGACCTATCCGCTCCACAATCAAACATAACATTTGCTGTAAAATTACCAACAGGAAATTTTCCAGAAATTACTTTACCTTCAACTTCAAACTCCTGGTGTAAACCATCATAATGATCTCCAATTGCATGCAGGCCTACTGATGCTCTAGTCTCATTCCTCTGATTGCCAAATGCTCTGTTTCCTGCAGCTTCTGATGTTGTTTTGCTCGGATTGAACGTTTCCCCACAGTTACTAGCCAGATGTCCCTCCTTGTGACACTTGTAATATACAATCTTTCCATTACAGTTTCGGCCTCGATGATCTTTTCCACATAACCTACATTTCCACTGTGTCGGCCTTGCTACAGTCTGAAACGGCTTCTTCCCCTCATTCCTGGCCTTCTTGTACCTAGTGCCCCCACTAGATTCATTCTTTCTTTTAGTAAACCCGTCTTCTTTTTCCAAAATACGCTCGTACTCCAGGGCTTGATTGTACAAATCACCAAAATCTTGATATCTAGGAGTGCCTTTTTGGATCCTGAGGTTCAGACCTTCGAAAAATCTAATCGCCTTGCCCCGATCAGAGATCACAATTTCGGTAGCGAATCTAGCCAGCTCTCTGAACTTACTTGCGTACTCGATCACTGACATAGTTCCCTGTCTTAGAAACAAGAATTCATTCTCTTTCTTTCTCTGAAGCGAGGGTGGGTAAAATTGATCACGGAGCTTCTTTATAAATTCTTCCCAAGTAGAATCTATGGCGGTTTGTTTTACAGTCCTCCACCATAATTCAGCAGTGCCTGTTAAGTAGAATGCGGCTAATTTCACTTTCATACTTGACGGGCAGTTTATAGCCTCCAATAATTTCTCCATTTCGGCAATCCAATCCTCAAAGCGAACTGGATCCGGTTCTCCATCATACTTTGGAGGTTGATGACTAGACAATCTCTTATGAAATTTCCCTTCATCATCGTCTTGGGAACGACTCATCTGCCTCTCCATTAAGTTCAACAGCCTCTCATTAGTCCTTTCCATCATTCTTAACTGATTTTCCAGAGCCTGAACTCTTGCATTTTGCGTCGTATCTTCAGCAAAATCGTTTCTCGTCTCCAAAGGTTCACCTCTGGCGATACACCCTCTACCACCACCTCTTGGCATCCTTTAATAAAGTAGGGAAGTGTTGCGTTAGCTATATTTTAAATCGCAAATCACATTTTTTTTTAAGCACAGAAAACACATAAAACAAATTTCATTTAAAATACTAATTTTAATTTTTTTTTTTTCAAAAACGTAATTTATCACGGTGTTTCCTAGTATCGGATAAGAAGATCCGACCATTCGAATATCGTTGGCTCTGATACCAAGTGTAAAGGATCGTTCTTTTCTAATCTAGGTTTATTATAAAATATAGTAAGTAATGCTAAGCGGAAGTCTATCGTACCGTGATTATTGCGAAAAACAAATAAGACAAAACAGAATTTTCAATAAAAACAAAGAAAACTTAAATCATTAAAATATAATTTTACGTATTACATCTTTCTTTAATACATAATTATCGTTTTTACATACCCGTAATATAAACTACATATATACTAACATCACACAGATAAATACTATAGCTTCTTAATAACTTCATGTAAAGTTACCTGCAGCATCTGCTCCCGAAATATGGGAACAGCCAATGGAAATCGGTCAGCTTTAAAAAAAACCGAGTATAAAAACTTACCGCAACTATACAAGTATGGATAGTATATGCACGACAATTAAGTAATAAGCAAAAATAAGTGCATTGCAATAAATAATATGCAAGGTACCTTATGTATTATAGGGAATTCATTTTTATATTAGATTCATTTATATGTATATAACTTCTGGTCCTTCTGCTTGAGTACCAGGGCGTGATTTACTAACACTTCTGCTTGAGTGTTAGGGCGTGGAATCTGATTACTTATTTAATGAATGCAACACATATTATCTTTGTTTGATATATGTAAGGGCCTGTTAGGGTGAGGTAAACCAAAACCCCTAACTTAGTGGGAGTCGTCACTCTTGCAGTACAATGTTGCTCGAGCCACAGATCAGGTTAAACAACCTTACTGTGTTCGCCGTATTTTACGTGCCGGAAAACACGTCCCACGTTTTTTACATGCCGGAAGCATGGTTCGGCATTTCCTTACTATCAAGCCTTTTTATTATCATGTTACTGTTTTCATATAAATGCAACATTACAATAACATACAATAGAAATAAATTCATTACGACTTACTTACAAATAATAATTTATTATTATTAAAAACAAAACTAAATGGGTCTTTAGTATTTACTTATAGATTAGTTTTCAATTAGCTCTTATTAATTTCTTAATAGCTTATTTTTAGATTTAGTACATGAATAATTAATTCCCTTAAGATCAAAATCGACACGAAATATTTTAAAATAAATAATTTATTAAATGCGTTGGCATATATTCTTATTCACCAAAATAAATTAATTTTCATTTTTCTTTCTTTTTGCCTACAATAACAATTTAAATTATTAATTTATTTCTTTAAATTTAAATATCACAAAAATTTTACAAAAAAAATAATTTAAATGAAATAAAAATACAGTTTTACTA